>NC_057740.1:17538197-17659488 GCF_004010195.1 Chiloscyllium plagiosum
TGGTCAGCATGGACAGGTTGGACCGAAGGGTCTGTTTCCATGCTGTATATCTCTATGACTCTAAACATGCTGACTTCATTCAGTTGACTTGGTACCTTGTTAAATAATTCAATCAAGTCCTATAGGTACTTTTTCACTGATCACTATCACTAAGCTTATACTGGTTGTAATTACCCAGTCACCCTCTTTCCCCCTTTTTAAGTAATGTTACAATGTTGGCTGTCCTCCAGCACCATACTTGTCATCAGAGAGGCTTCTGTATGCTAGTCAGAGCTTATGTTATTTACTGTTCACGTGAGGTGCACTATTTATTGAAGATCTACCTTACGGAGAAAATTAGTGATCAGCATCAGAGAGCTTTATCTCGCACAGCTGAGTGTATTTTCAGAAATGTTACAATGCAATAGACAGGGCAGAAATTACCTTGGTTCAACTTCCCTGAGGAAGTGAAGTAGTTATTTCTGAGTATCCTACACCTGGTCTGGTCCATTGCAGTAGCCACCACTGTATTATTGAATAAATACAGTATTGAATTAAAAAGAGCTAATGTTTATTTATATTGTTCTGGATATTGAACATTTGGTCCTTACAGCAAAATGTCCCTGATGTTACTGAATAAAGGACATCCAGATTTCTGATAGGGAATAGGATGGAGGGAGGAGAATGAAGCATTTTAATAATCTGTACTATTTAACAGGTCCTTTAACATATCTGCTGAGAGAGGAATCCTGTCAGCTTTTAAAAAATATAACCAGATCAGCTAAATATACCAAATTAGAGTTGTCAGTTCCACAGGGAGGCTGTAACAAAAATTTAAATTTCAAAGGAAACTTATCAAATTGAAATTAAAGTTTCATTTTTGGAAACCTACATCTGCAGTGCCCATTGGTTATGGATGGCCTGAAACCCACTAGGAATCACTGTGTGCTCTCTCTCCAAGGACACTTGAGTATAACCATGGAAGAGCAGCAGATGATCGGGTGTAATGACCTCTCACCAGCCCCATGACAGGACCTAGTAGAAAGTGAGGACTGCAAATGCTGGAGATCAGAGTCGAGAGTGTGGTGCTGGAAAAACACAGCAGGTCAGGCAGCATCTGAGGAGCAGGAAAATCGACATTTTGGGCATAAACCCTTCATCAGGAATGAAGGGCTTATGCCCTGTTGAAGGGCTTATACCCGAACATCGATTCTCCAGCTCTTCGGATGCTGCCTGACCTGCTGTGCTTTTAGCACTACACTCTTGACCATGACAGGACCTGCCTGGATTTGTTAACGGCAATCTCGGCAAGACCCAGAAACAGACCCATGAGGAGATCCTCCAATCTGCTCACCCCTCTAAGCAGCAGGTGCATAATGATTAGGAAGATGGCGTAGATGTGCAACAAAAATTTGAATTGTACAGTTTGTATATACATTGACCATGGACTCCTTGGGACTGCAAAATTACAGTGGTCCTGGGGGTCTGTGAACCTACTTAATCTCCATTTTATACGGGACTGCTGCATGCAACATCCTCTCCTCTGAAATAACTCTTAAGAGGCAGATATCCCGTCACCGAGTCACCTTTAATTTAGATGTGCACAGTACACAGACTCTGACTGGCTTGCTTTGTCCCCAGAATGAATAGGATCTCTGAGACTGCAGTTTTGTTTTGTTTTTTTTTCTTTTTTTTTGTAAATAGTGAGCAAACAATCATGTCTTAACCCTTTAAAACAAATGCAGACCTTGATCAACAGTGAGCAACATCCTTCAAACGTCACCAACTACAATTAGTTCCCCTAATTTGAAGAAAAATAGTACTTTTATCCTTCCATTCTTCCTGCCTGATCCAGTAACTCCAATCCTACAGTGGCTAGCTCATGTCCTGACTCCCCAAAGTCTGTCCACCATCTACAAGTTAGGAGTGTGATAGAACACTCCCCACTTGCCTGGATGGGTGCATAAAATAACTCCACAGAGGCTGGTTTTCCGTCGCCAAGCCACCCTTTACTTACACGTGGAGAGCCTTGACAGTGATCCAGCTCCCTCAGAGCCAGCTCTCAGAATGAACAGGACCTCTGACACTCCTGTTTATTTTTCTTTTTTTTTCCTTTTTTTTGTTTTTATTGTGGGACTCAGTGAGAGACTGCAGTTTATATTTGTCAGCCAGGGCTGCCTGATTGTCCCAGGTTAACAGTTCCCATGTGGGATCTCATTCTCTTTGAGATCCACCTGACCCTCATTCCGATCATCACACCCTCCAAATCCCCATTGGAAATGGGAAGGTCATTGACTTGGAGTGCCCTCTACTGGCCATTCTGGCAGTAAAATGGAATTCTAGGTTGATCTTGCCAGTGGAAGAAAGTGACGAAGTGAAGGGACTGCAGCTGTGACGGTTCAGGAAATCCCTCTGTGCTGAATGGAGGAAACAGCTCCTCGAGATGGCTCAAAATGTGGGTCTCTGAGAACGGTTTCTGGGTCTGAGGCCAATGTGAAATTCTATCTGAATGGGGTCAATTTAGTTTGAAGCCCATCACAAACTTGAGCCTCCTCTACACCACAAGTGCCTGGGTTTGTGCACCACTGTTTTAAGGCATTGGATGCTTTGCCTGCCAAATGGCCATTAATGGACACACACCTAGGAATTCTACAAGAGGTCCGTTGGGAAAGGTTTCAGGTGCTGATACTTCTACTGGTTCATCACCAAGTCACTGATGGTCAGGGATTGTATTACATGTAGCCAGTCTAACCTGTTGTACTGTTGGTTCCACACTGGTGGTCTTTCCACACAGCTGCCTGAAAACAAGTTTCACTTTTTTGTGAAATCTCTTCACGTGAAGCCTGTTCCAAATGTACCAGTCAAATGCAGGAATCGAGCACCAAACTCAGCAGCGGCAGCACTCTGATCAGTTTTGCTGCTGGAAGCAGTGGTTCTGACATGGGATCAGCAGCTTCTCAAGACGAAAAGTTTTAATTTTAAAAGAGAATGGAGCGAGCTAGAACTCTGTCAAAGTCTGTGTCAGTTTCTACTCTGAATTCAAATCATCAGGAGCAAATTATTCATTGTTGCATGCTCTGAGTCATAGCTGTAAGGCAGAAAAATGTGGGCAGAATGTGGGCATATGCACATTGGCATTCTGAGGGAACTTTCTGCCTCGTTGGAATTAGTGAGTGAAATTTTCCAATCAATACGTGCAGCTGAATAGGCTATGTGGATTGTGAGGCCTTGTTTGAAGTTGAAGGGTTAATTCAATTGCAGTGATAAATTCCTCTGCATGCATTTTCACACCAGATTGTGTTTCATTCAGTGACAGCAAGCAGCAGGTCTAAAGCACCACAACTAATTATGAAGGTACAGGGCAGTACATCAGATTTTGAAGATGTCGGCTGTGCCTCTATTCCATTTCTGGCAATCCATCGCTGGAAATATTTCTTTCTTTCCACTGAGCACAAGAATGGTCAGATGATTAGTTGCTTCAAGTTGAAGAAATAACATTGAAGACCGAGTGCAGGAAATGAACTGTAGAGGCACAGGAAAGGAATAGGGAGACTGAGGTCTACTCAGAATCCCTCTGTTCCTGTTCTATTTTTAATTGTAAAATTTTGGACCTGTTTTTGATTGTGATTTGGATTCTAATTATGGTGTGGCTTCAGCAGCTAGCCAATGGACAGCTTTGAGCCACTGGAACTTTGTCACTTTGCAAGATTCTTGGACATGGGGATTGTTTGTGGGGTTTGATTTTTCAACCATGCCCTATATGTGTACAGTACGTGGTTTCTCTGGAGGCAGCCAATTAGTTAGCTGCATGGAGGAGCCTCATCCAATCAGGGATGGCAGGCAGGAGAGCCAGTCAAATCGCTGAGGTCTGTGGGTGGTTGGCAGCCCTGCAGATTGGAGCAACGTCCAGCTGTAAAGCAGCAAAATGTGGACAGAATAGGTGCACCCTGGCATTCCAAGGAAAGTTTCTGCCTTGTTGGAAGTGGAAGCTCCATTTTCAGGGAATTAGTGAGTGAAATTTTCCAATCGGGGACGAGCTGACATGTAACTTTTACCATGACCCCTCCCTCCCAGCTCCACTGATAAAACTCTGCCCGTTATTTCCCATTCGGAATGTTTGTGTGTGGTTTTTAGAGGAGAGACCAGCGAAACTGCTACTTTAGTAGTGAAAAATCTTCAGCAATGTGTGATTCTATCAACTCCATGCTTATATCTGCACTGTATGAAGGAGACAGACAGACTGACTGAGATTATCATCTGCTGCTTTGTTTGAAATCTATCAAAACATGAGGTACAAGAGTTATATTGGGAGAACATGATATATGCAATGAAGTTCCAAACGAGCGATTACAATAACCCAGTGTTTGTATTATAGCTGTAGTGTGTATTGGAGAAGGAGAATAACCTGCAAGTACCTGGATGTTGGATGAGGACAGGATCAGGCTTGATGTTGTACTCCCTTTATTATCGAAATGCAGCCTCATGTACGAGGAATGGCCACTTGGACAAACGGCGAGGACTGATAATCCAAGAACCCATGGTTACCCCTCACTCCCACATTTCCCCTTCACCCCTCATAGAACCCCTCACCTCCTCTCCTCAGGATCCCCTTACGCTCATGGGACCCCTCACCCTTCGAGATGCTTGTGGAACTCCTTACCTCCATCCTGGTGAGGCCAGCTGGACACCCCCTTAGCACCATGAAGTTCACAGAATCTCCAGCCCCTGCTGGCACACCCACCGTCCCAAATACCAGAAAGAACTAGCAACTGAGATGGAGCAAATTGGTGGAAAAATAAAGTCCAACTGCGAGATTGCCAGCAAACCTCGCCCTTACAATCTTATTGCTCTGTGTGGTTTAATCAAAGTCAACGCAACCCTAGCTGTACCTCAGACTATGAAACCGAGTAATCTACGAAGCAGCACAAAAAAGAACAGGGAATTGCCACAGTCCAGTTACTGAGCTGTCAATAGAAGAAACAATTCTCAGCTAGGATTGAGCGAGTTTTCTATTTTAGTCTGGCTGAATAACATGAATAGTCCACATCTGACAGAGGAGGGATGAGTGGATGGTCAAGTGTCTGACTTCACCACCTTTGATGTTCTTTCTTTTGAAGGGTGATTAGAATTTAGACAGATATAGGATTATAGACAATCCATTCCAGTCAACCAGTTCCCAGCTCTGAGAAGTTTTTAACCTTTTCTGTGCCAAATGGATTGGATTGTCTGAGAATACTCTTGCATTCTAACTCTTCTCACTCTTTGGTGAATGAACAAGAACATACATAGCGGCTCAGTTGCTGATCCCTTGCACAGACATGGGGACTGATGCCTGGAGGGAACTAGATCAGGCTGTGCTGTGAAGACTTCACAGTTAAATTTCCAGCCAACATCAAATGTTTAGATGTATTAGGAAGGATAGCTGACGTAATGATGGCCACTGAAAGCATGCAGGCAATGCATTTCAGGGGACCAAATGCAGAAAAACGCTTCTTCAAAGGAACATTATTTGGTGCTTTACCTTTAGTGACAAGTTGTCACTTGCTTGAACAGCAGCATTACTCAGATTGGAATTTCTGATTGTGTCAGATCCATGTCAGTAGCCAGCAACCCACTTGAGGTGCATTCCATTGAGTGGGTCTGCTGCTCTGTGTGATTTCCAATCACAGTTTGTTGTTGAATAAGAGATTAGCCTGCTTCAACAGCACTTGTCTGTGCAAGTTGTCTAGTTCTGTTTATGGAGGGTTGAGCTGGATTAAGTGGGCAAGATATTTTAAAATTTGTTTTCCATTTCACTCAAGTACCAATTTATTTGAAGCTCAGACTGTTCTGGGAGTCAGTGTCCCGAACTGTAAGGTACTGCAGTTTGTTACATGTCTTATGTGGTTTTGTTGTCTGTAGTTTTCAGGAGGCTGGGATGGTATCTAAGGTGGGTTCATAGGGAATATGACTCCTTATAAACATGTAAACCATCTATGATATACAAATCAAAGATAACAACACTATAAACCCATTATGGAACAGCTTAAACCTTTACTTAAAACTGGCATTTATAACGTAGTATAATGCAGAGTAAATCTCCCTTTGTATACACTGACATGATTTGGATTTGTTGGACATGATACACTTCATTTAATCTAGCAATCTAACTCTGTTGGATCTGAATTGAAATAGTTTGATTGTAGAAAATGCATTGTTTGCATTGTGTGGTTTGGAAGACCAGTATAATGAGATTAAAGTGCAAAGTTTGTTCACCTTTACAGCAAAGGAAACTTCACCTCAGAATCACTAACTGTTGGGATTTCTCATTTATAATGCTGCTGAGTAAAGCTGCTGAAGTCATGGCCGAGGCAGTCCTGAGACGTCACTACATAATTATAGCAAAGGTAAAGAAAGAATGGGCAATTATATATAATCTGAGCATCCTAAGGTGATCTGCATTTTTTTATTTTTTTTGTTATTATTGTTCATGGATGTGGGTATTGCTGTCTATAACAGCATTTATTTCCCATTCATAATTGAGAACAGTTATAAGTCAACCACATTGCTGTGGGTTTGGAATCACATGGAGGTTAGACCAGGTGAGGCTGGTGGATTTCTTTCCCTAAAGGACACTAGTGAACCAGATAGATTTTTACAAAACCGACAGTGGTTATGTAGTCACCATAAGGCTAGCTTTTTCTTTCAGATTTTTATTGAATTCAAATTTCACCACCTTTCTCAGTTGGATTCCAGCAGGTTTGCAATGCAGACTGATGCCAACAGCTCAATTCCCACATGGGGTGGGGTCACCATGCAGGTCTTGGCCATCGTCTGAAGCCTGGTCACCCTCTGGTTAAGCTCTCCACCAATTATCTCTCTGTTGAGAGGGTAGTCACTATGGATACTTTCATGTTCACTTTACAGTACATGCGGTGTAGATACATCTTCAGCACTTTTAAGGAGGGAGTTCCAGATTGTGACCCAGCGACAGTGAAGGAACGGCGATATATTTCCAAATCAGGATGGTGTGTGATTTGGAGAGGAACTTGCTGGTGGTGGTGTTCCCATGTATCTGCTTCCCCTTGTCCTTCCAGCTGGCAGAGATTGTGGGCATGAATGGTGCTGAGCCTTGAGAGAAATGACCAGTTAATCTACATTGCTCAGGGGATAATAGTGGCCTGGAAAGTTCTATTCGGAGAAGTCTCCCAGGATAAGATGGGGGCGTTCATTTAAGTGATGAATGGGGGCAAGAGGTTTGATTCTAATCTATTTCCCCTATATTTCTGGACCTCACCATGCCATGAACAGTGAGTACAGAATGGACAGCATGTTTAACAGGCCAACAGCTGTTCAAATGAATTGAGAGAAAGAGGGTGTTTGCTGTAATTCTCATGCGCTCCCATACACTTGTGGGACCAGTTGCCAGCATTTAATACTATATAACATTGGAGCCTTTTTAAACAGAGGTGCCTTTCACTTATTCCGGAATTTGCACAGCAGCAGTGAGGTACCAGATTAGTGAAATTTGTTTCATCCAGTCTTCCCAAACAGTTCTCGGATGGACAGTAAGGTGAGGAATTGCCATGAGAATGAGTGGAAGGGAGCAAAGCTGCTTGAACACAATAGCTTCCTGAGACTGGGGTTATCCTGGAGCAGGCGGTTTTGGCGTCAGGAAATATACTTTGGAACTGACTTGATGTTTACTTGTGGTATTTCACGCTTGCAGAAACAGTCAATACTTTTGCTGGCAAGGTTATAGGAAGCACCTCCCTGATCAGTATCTGATCATGCAGCTGGAGTCAGTTCGGATTCAACTTGCCATTAACCATTTGATAAACCGGTCGTACTCTCAGGACTAAAAAGGAGGATCAGAGGGACAGTTTGTGGAAAACCTTTTGAAAGGGAGAGGTCCGGTGGGAAGAGGGAATTTATCTTCTTGCCCTGTGTGGCTACAGTTCCATGGTTTTTCATGTCATTGTCCAAACAGACAGCAGAATGAAGTCACAATGTTTTGTGTTTGATTGAGAGAATATCAGTGCTCGTTAAGATGCCCGCTTCCCTGCCCTGTCAAAAGGGGATTTATTTCAGCCCCGTTTGTGCTGTTCGATGGTACAACAGCAGCGCTGCACACTCAGCTGTGTTCTATTGCTTTCACTCAGCAGTACCACTCACAGCTGGTTCAGTTCATTCGCTTGGGAGGGTGAACAATGTGGAATGTCTTGCTCCAGCTGTGAGATTAATTCTGTGCTCTTTCTGGGTGAGGAATGATGGCATTTCCATCATGAAATAGACACGGGAGAAACATGTGTATGAATTACATGTCTAGAAACAATGTGGCAGAGGGTGCATGTATGATTTCCCAGGGCTAGCAATACCACTGGGTACAGTTCACTGCTTATGATAGTTATGTTGTGGACATTGGAGTGCATTTTTAATCGAAGCTTCCTAGAAATCTTGCTTGCTTTAGACCTCGGTTAGTTATTTTGAAGAGTAACTGGTGTGGAGAGGTTCTTGTTTTAATCAACTCAGTTGGAAGTAAATCTTCTAAGAACAAGATGAGTTGCAGGAAAGCTTGAAAACGGAAAGCTTGAAAACAACAAGCTGTCAGACTGATTTCTCCAATTCTGTAAAGAAATGCCTCTTGTTGAGTTCAGTGAAACTTATTTGTTCTTTTGAAAGATCATCTCAAGATTGTATTTCCTGACTAAGCTGTCACTGAGAGAAAATTGCACTTTAAGGCTGTAAATTGATGTCAAAGGCACCGTCTTATCAGCATCACTTATTTCCCAGCTGTCTTACTTACATGTAGTCATTACTAATATTTCTGGAGATTAATCAGTGTGTTAAATTTTTCCCACAATGCTCACTGACACATTTTTCTGATACAAGCCAGAAATTTGTTATAAAATTCCATACAGAGTGAGAACTAATATGTTTGTAATTAAATAAATTTATGGTGTGAAATGGCTAAAGCAGCCACCTGTTATTATGAACCCTTCACACGGAGACCAGAGGAACCAAAAGAAACTACAGGGTTACAGAGTATCAATGCAACACCAAAATCAAAAATCTGAATTATTTTATTAAAGAAGTCCATGAATTCTGTTTGTTCATTGGATACTGTCTGACTATACTGATCCTCCATGTCTGTCTGTCTGTCTCTCTCTCTCTGTCTGACTGATGTTTTCTCTGTCAGTGACCTCTAGATTCTAGGATGTATTCATTCCCTCCAGCATTCTCTCCCAATTGTACATTCAGCATCTTTTCAATACTCTTGATTTCCAGGCCCCTGAACAATTGTTTTATGCATTAGAAAGTTATCAAGCTTTCAATGCACTGATTGCCTTACTTTGAGCACTCAAAGAGAAAATGAGGTCTGCAGATGCTGGAGATCAGAGATGGAAATGTGTTGCTGGAGAAGCGCAGCAGGTCAGGCAGCATCTAGGGAACAGGAGAATCGACGTTTCGGGCATTAGCCCTTCTTCAGGAGCACTCAAAGCAGAGCTAAAGGGATATTTTTGTCCTCGATGTTATGAGAGTAATTAGGGAATGGTGGTACATTGGAGGGACTGTGCTATGATGTTTCCCATTGCAGTCATTGGGAATTGGATCATGGGACTGTCAGTTACATGGTTAGAGTAAACCATCCTGGTCAATGATGGAAACTGCAACAAATGGCCCTTGCATGACTGCATCATCAGAGAAAGCAAGCCAGTTAAAAATGAGCAGAATATTGTGTGGGGATTGTTGGAAATTGAAACAAGCACTTATGAAATACAGGGTGGTAAGGCTGTCTTCTTGATAAGTTGTTTTTAAGTTATTCAGTCTATCTATGTGAAGCTGCTAATCTACGAGGTAATTTAGAGAATAATTTCCTGAGGAACTCAGCACGTGTATTTCACAGAATGTTCTTCCCTCCCTCTGATTTCTTTATTCGAAACTACCTTTGCAGGAATTCTAGAGTATTGTCATTCTTAATCACTGATTGTTGGGAGTGAATTTGTTTTCCATCTATTTAATAATCATTCCTGTCCTTCCCTACCTACACTCCACCCTGACATGCATTGCTTCTGCACCTTCTAATGATGTGCTCCTGGTCTCTGTCAGGTCAGATTCCAATATCCACTCTCAGTTTATTTCCAGTCATACTGGCTCTGATTCTAATTCCCATTCCTTCATGTTCACCTGCCATCTGCACTTCCCTATGTGAGAGGCCCTTGCAATGGTTGTTGTTTCTGCAAAAATCATAAGGCTGAGTCATGGAGGGGGGAGGGGGGGGAATATGTTAAGATAGATGTACTTGCAGTTACAAGTAACCGTATCTTGCTTCTGCAAAAATCGCAAGGCGGAATCATGAGAGTATATGCAAGAAATAACTAACCGAAAAGAGAGGTGGTCGACTGGTAGAAACAGATGTATTGATATGACCGTTGCAATTGTCATGCACATAGGGAGTTAGTATGAATAAGATAACCAAATAAGACCCAGTGTTGTGTCAGCAAAGATAATAAGACCCAGCTATCAAGGGGGGGTGGCGGTTTGCACACCAACAACAGGCCACAGACAGATGTGATTAACAACTGCACAGAGCAATACAACTATCAGATATGAAGTAAAAGGAGGAGTACCAAGGGACTCAATTGAACTGTATAAATTGTAATGTAACCTGATCGTTGTGCCTTCTTTAATGGTCACCCGGCTTGCAAGAACTAATGAATAAAAACTGCTTCAGAATTTGACTCGGACTAAAATTATTGAACAGTGAGCTTCTTTCGCACACCTATCTGTGAATATCTTCAGCAGGAATGCTGGGCGCGGTGGAGGCTCCAATCCCTCTGGCACTGTATTAGTGACTACAAATGCTGTCTCTGAAACCTAATAAATACTTATCCCATTATGTATTATTCCCTTTTTGTATTGGTGGCTTATGATTTACAGTTTGTGAACAAATGAATAGTATCAACAGGATTTGATTCCTCTAGAGTAGAAAAAAGTTACAATGTAATACAACAGAATTTATATGTTCAGCTTTAGAGGCTAATTTGAACCTAGGCAGGAGGTACCATACAGGAATCCTTGCAATGCCAGTTTTAACCTCAGACCATTATTCCATTCACTTCAGTGGTGAGTAAAATCAGGCTGAGCGCTAAATGTGTTATTCCGGGTCCTGGTGGGAAGGTTGGCTTAAAACCATTGGCCCTCCTTATTCTGTGTGTTGGTCTGCTCCCAAAGCCTGGGTCAGGCCAGCAGGCAGGATTCTCCCTCCAGTTCATAATCTGTTTGGAAAGTACAACTTTCACTTGGCAGCTCTCAGGTCAAGAACTGAGTGAAAGGGGAGTCTCAAGCCAGAATTCATTTCTATGGAACTCTGAGCTTCAGTGTATCTAGCTGCCAACGTGATACAAGGAAGTGGCGCTATATTTCCAGTGTTTTGTATTTGCAGGTTGCCTGTTTAGCTGGAAGCACAATTGCCTGTTGATTCTATGGGCACTCTGAACATTTGAGGAGAGATGTCACAGCCGGCACAAATGAACCTGAGCATTCCAGGTAAGTATCTCATCATTCACTGCTGTAGCCACTCACCTGGCTTCCCCTCATCAATACTGCAGGCATTTTGTCATCTCAGGTTGGAGCTGAAATGTGATACATCCATCATCCCTTTACAAGACCATTTTAGTTCTAGTCAACCAGCTGCCTCTAAAATTCCAACTGACGTGTAGCACTGTTCATTACTTGCAGTATATCCAATGTGAATTCTCAAACTCCCTGATGTTCCCATCATTTTAAGTTCTCATTTATCCAAATCATTGGATGCAGCATGTAACTCAATGTACTGAAGTGTGTGGATGTCATTATACAGATTCTCCACTGCCTGTTTGAACTAGTGCACAAATAGCACCACTAATCCTGCGGGTTATTGGAATTCCTCCAATTGATAATCTTAGAGCAGAAGTGGCTGGGTTATGGTTCTGATCCCAACTTGCTTTTTTTTCCCCATGATGGCATCACCACACCACAAAATAACAACAGATGCGGAAAGCCTTTTGATGGATCCTAATTCCCGCCCTAAGGGCATTGTGGGTCAACCTACAGCAGATGGACTGCAGCAGTTCAAGAAGGCAGCTCTCCACCACCTTCTCAAGGGCAACTAGAGACAGGCAAACAAAGCTGGCCCAGCCAGCAACACCCACATCCCACAAAAATGAATAAATAAGTAAATCCAATAAGTGATCCTACCCTTATGTCCAATAGTTTCTTATAGGATTCCAGGAGTTTTGTCTCCAGTGTTCTGTCTGGAATTTGATTACTTTTGTGCATTAACTTTTTTACATAGAGAAGTATTTCCTGACAACTATCCTAAAATGATCTTTATTCTCATTTGACTTTTTGTCCCCTGGACAGTCCTTTTACAGCTTAAATTAAAGCATAATCCTGGATTAAATTCTTGGATGATATTACTGTCCAAATATCAAAACTACCAACAGATTAAAGGCATCAAGTAATCTTTGAGAGTGACCAAATCAACATTTATTTCAGTGTGAAAGTTTCTAGCTATGTTCAGTGAATATTGTTAGTGGCAAACTTAGTGACAATGTCCTCTCCTTCCTTAGATCTGGGAAGTCATGCTCTGTACAATGAGTTGGATGACAGTGAGAAGAGTCCCTATGCTGTGGAAACACCATATGGTTTTCAGTTGGACTTGGATTTCCTCAAATATGTCGATGACATTCAAAGTGGAAACACCTTGAAGAAACTGACCATTCATCGCAAACCACGAACAAAACCATCAACAAACACCAGTGGATGGACCTCCACAGAGTCATTGTCCTCCTCAACCAGTGAGGACATTAAGATATTGCCCATGACCCCAAAGTTTAGAACGCACGCAGTTAGTTATGATGTAAAGGATCCTGTTTGTGCTCAGCACTTTAGTGTTGCATCACCACCACCAACCAACAGTCTTCTTCCACCGCCTTCCCCAAGATCTTCCCTGAGGAACCTTCGTGTGGAAAAGACTTTGTTGGAGACCAGTCGGAGGTTGCAGCAGGAACAGTTAACGACTGACGATATATCGAGACCCAGATTATCGAACATTAGTTCGTGCGGTCAAAGCCAAATATCTCCATCTACCCAACAAACCTCTATTGGAAATGGCGATGTTAACCCAGTCAACAATCCGCCATCCACTGGCTTCTTCAGCTTTAGTCCCATGAATTCGGGGCGAAATTCTCCGGTCCCTAGTATCACACCAGCACACCTTCAGCACATCCGGGAGCAGATGGCTGCTGGCCTGAAGAGGCTGAAGGAGCTGGAAGAACAAGTGAAAACGATTCCGTACCTGGAGAGGAAACTCTGCGCGGTCGATGAGGAGAAGAGGCAGCTCATAGCCGAGCTGAAAAAACGTACAGTTTCTAGTCCGACTGAGCCCTCCCTCCTCAGGCAGCGGTCATACAGCACAGGGAATGTGGCCCAGTACCAACCAGAAGCCAGGAAGGTGGTTGAGCTTCATATTGATTTAGCTGGTGACAACGGAGAGAAGAGATCAAGTAAAATTAAAGAACTTCGGCGGCTAACTGAGAAGTTGACAGTTGCTGAAAGGAGCAGAGCCTTTACATCTCAACAAGGCCCATCACCAGGCGGACCTCCAACCAGTCCTAGCAAAAAGGCACTGCTAAAGTCAGTAGGTGTAGGAGAAAAGAAGGACATGAATGAGGTTGTCTTTTACTATAAATCCGAGAGACCCACTCGAGAGGAAGCAGTTGGAACAGAATCGGACACCAGGCATATCGGTGTTGGAGTTGTTGAATCAATGTTGGGGCTCACCACTATGGCGCAGGAGGAAATTGAATTTCTACAAGAAATTATCGACAGTCAGAAAGCAAATATCTCTATCATTGCAGCCGAATTGGAGGATGCAAATAATGAACTGAACAACTTAAAACTAAGTGTGGCCCCCGTCATGTCTACGACAATGGTTGATGTCAGTGTCATGGCCAAACCGCTTATGGTCCATGCAAGTCAGGAAGCCAGAATTCCAGTCATGAGTCGAGCAGTAGGTGATCACTTGGAGATTACCGATGAGTCTGTGGATTGCACACCGCAGATGTCTAGTGTAGGAGTTAACTGCAGCTTACGAGTACAGGAGACCTCTGTTGGTCCAGATTCTCCAGTCACAGAAGAAGACATTGATGATACACGTTTGGATATTTACAGTCAGAGTCAGAGTGGATGCAGACTAGAGAGGGTCCAAGGAATACAGAAAGGGGACATGAAGGTTGAAACTATTGAGTATGAAGCAAATGCTTCTGATCAGATGTTAGAGGAAAGCCAGGACATAGGAACTAAAGATTGTGAGACCAAACATAAGATTAAGGACGAGGTGACAACAGTGGTGAACTTATCAAAAGATCGTGTCGCAGTCAAGCTCTACAGCACATCTTTTCAAGTCATGCGTGAGGAAGATACAAGTCCTGAGGTAAATGTGCAAATGCCCCTGGGACAGAACTACGTGGTCAGTCCTACCAAAGGTGAGTCTGAGTTGTTATGTTTTAATGTGATGCAACATCCCATGGGTAAAAGTCCAAACAGAAATAATTGGTGAAGCATTTTGCATTTTGAAGGTGGAAATGAGAAATAAATAGTTTACTTAAATCATCTTTTTGACTTAATGTCAGTTCCAAGTGTTTATGGGCCACACAGTTCACTATTTCAGTGAAGTACATGGATGGAATATTCAAAATGTTGGAGGAAAGGGACTCAGAGTGAGCATTAAAGCATTAGTTGCCACAATTTTAATTTCAAAGGTGTCAGCCTCAACTTTCAAACCTCACACAAAATGTGAAATGACTAGGTTGTATGTTGTTAGTTAACTAAGCGTAGTTAACAGAAGCAGATTCATGGAGTGAAGATGAACCTGCATTTAGCAGTGCTGCTATGCACAGCTCATATGAAGATAAGAAATAGGAACAAAAGTAGACCTTTTGGCCACTCCAGCTAGCTTCATTATTCAGTTAGTTCATGGCTGGACTGCTTGTGTTTCAAGTTCCACATTCACATTCTACCTAGGTTTCTGTGCTGCAGTTAGTGAAACTCAATCAGGTTCCAATGTTTCAAAGCCAAATAGTCATTACAGAGATGTTTTAGACATAGCCTTTCTGTGCTGTGTGGCTGTCCTGGATTAGATAGTCCTGAATGATTGTAACCAACATCATGATACCGGTCTGTTTTAACAGGAGTGTTGAAGTCAATCATGAAAAAGAAGGATGGGTCAAACAAAACAGAAGCAAATGTCAGCAAAAAAAATCTACAGTTTGTTGGTCTTTTGAATGGCGAGTAAGTAGTTACAATTATTTGTCCAAAATGTTGCTATATTGATGTGGATAACTTGTATATGTAACAGTGCTTCCTATTAATAGAATCATAGAATCCCTACAGTGTGGAAACAGGCCTTTTGGCCCAACAAATCCACACTGACCCTCCGAAGAGTAACCCACCCAGACCCATTCCCTATCCTAGACTTACCCCTGTATTGGGAAGATTAAAATCCTTGTCTTCAGTTCCTGGCACAGTCTCCATTCCCCAGCCACTTACTCCATCAGTTTCCCTAGCAATATCTGAGGCAGTTTTGGTGTTACATTTGATATATGTTATGGTCACACAAATGTGTTACCACTAAAACTGCCTGCTTCCATCTCTATACTGCCACATCTCAGCTCAGCTGCTGCTTAAATCTTCACTCAGGCCTCGATGATCTTTTAAACCAATTATTCCAACAACTCCTGACCACCTTCCACATTCCATCTCCTGGAAACTTGAACATCCAAAATTCTGCCTCCCATGTTTTAACTTGTGCAGAGTCCCCTTCACTCCTCAGCCCTGTTCTCTCTGACCCACGTTTTTTTAGATTAGATTACTTACAGTGTGGAAACAGGCCCTTCGGCCCAACAAGTCCACACCGACCCGCCGAAGCGCAACCCACCCATACCCCTACATTTACCCCTTTTAACCTAACACTACGGGCAATTTAGCATGGCCAATTCACCTAACCCGCACATCTTTGTGACTGTGGGAGGAAACTGGAGCACCCGGAGGAAACCCACGCAGACACGGGGAGAATGTGCAAACTCCACACAGTCAGTCGCCTGAGTCGGGAATTGAACCCGGGTCTCTGGCGCTGTGAGGCAGCAGTGCTAACCACTGTGCCACCGTGCCGCCCACGTTAATTTTCAATTTCGCAACACTTTAATTTTAAAATCCTCACCCTTGTTTTCCATATCTCCTCCAGTCCCACAATTCTCTGAGATTTGCATTCCTCTAACCTCTTGCGCATCTTTGAATTTAGTTTCTTGTTCCTGCCTTAAGCTGCCAAAGCCCCAAGCTTTGAAATCCTTCCTACATCTCTCTACCTTACCTTCCTACTTTAAGATCCTCCTTAAAACCATGGCTTTTGCTCTCATAACTAATCGTCTCTTTAAGTGAATCAATGCCGAATCATAGAATAAAATTTGACAAAGTGTTAAGAACATTTTTAAAATAAAGCCCTTGTAGAAATGCATGTTATTTAGGACTCTTGTGATACAGTGGCAATGTTCTTACCCCTGAGCTCGGAGACTTGGATTCAAATCCCACCTGCTTTGGATGTGTGCCATAACACACTTGAATACATTGATTTAAAAATATCTATAAATACATTTTGCTATATGTACAATAATGGAATATACAATGTGATTAACTGCACTCCACCATTCAAGCACTTAGTGAGATGGAGATACAGTTTTCTATTCTGAAACGCAAACAGAAATTACTGGAGAAACTTAACAGGTTGAAAATGTGTTGCTGGAAAAGCGCAGCAGGTCAGGCAGCATCCATGGAGCAGGAGAATCGACGTTTCGGGCATGAGCCCTTCTTCAGGAATGAAGAAGGGCTCATGCCCGAAACGTCGATTCTCCTGCTCCTTGGATGCTGCCTGACCTGCTGCACTTTTCCAGCAACACATTTTCAGCTCTGATCTCCAGCATCTGCAGTCCTCACTTTCCCCTCAAAAACTTAACAGGTTCTCTTGTCAGTGGAGAGAAAAGAGAATTAATATTTTGAGTCCAGCAACCCTTCTTCACAACTGATAGTAACTAGGAAAAAGTGATATATATTTTGAAAACAAGGGTGGGGTGGAAAAAGGAGTGAGTGGATAGGTAGAGATGGAGGTCAAACAGAGAAAGAGAAAGCACCAGCAGACAAAGGGATGGATGATAATATGCCAGGGAGGAAGTGAAGCTGATAATGTGGACCATAAGCTATGAAAATGGGTTGGCTATGTTGAAAGCAGCCCATGTCATGTCTGGGCCTAGGGTGTGGCGGTAGCTAAAGGGCATAGATGAAGGTGTTCAGGTTCTAATATTATTGAACTCGATATTGAATCCTGAAGGCTTCTATTCTGTTCAGTTTTCTATTTTAAAAGGTTGAAATTAAAAAAGCGGAAATAAATGTAAATTTGTTAAGATGGAGGGTGACAGTTGATTCTGAGGCTAGGATCATGAATCTAAGTAGAAGAAACTATGACAGTATGAGGTGTAACCTGGCTATGATAAATTGGGGATCGTTATTTAAAAGGATGACAGTGGATAGACAATGGCAAACGTTTAAAGAGTGCATGGGGGAACTGCAACAATTGCTCAATCCTGTCCAGCACAAAAATAAAATGGGAAAGATGGTCTTTACCATGGTTAACAAGGGAAATTTGGAATTGTATTAGATCCAAGGAAGAAGTATATAAATTGGCCAAAAGGAGCAGCAGACCTGTGAACTGGGAGCAGTTTAGGTGTCAGCAAAGGAAGACATGGGGTTGGTTGAGAGGCATGAGAGTAATGAGTAAGTTTGTGGGGAACATGCAAACTGACTGTATAAGCTTCCATCGGTACCTAAAGAGAAAAGGAAAAATGAAGACAAATGTCTGTCATTTACATTCAGAAATAGGGGAAGTTATAAGGAGAACAAAGAGTTGACAAGCTAGTTGAAGACATTTTGATTTATTCTAAACAAAGAAAGACAAAAATAACATCCCAAAAATGTTGAAAGGACACTCTAGTGAGAAAGTGGAAAATCAATATTGGTAGGAAAATGGTGTTGGGGAATTTATTGGAATTAAAGTTTGATAAACCTCTAAAGCTTGATAAGTAATCACTGAGTACTTAAGGAAGTGCTCAGCAAAATAGTGAATGCATTGGTGGCAATCTTTCAAGATTCTATACACTCTGGAACTTGTCTAATGTAACCCCACTATTTGGAAAAGAAGAGGTAGAAAGAAAACAGGGAATTATTGACTGGTAGCCTGACATCAGTATTTGGGAAAATGCTAGAGTCCATTATAAAAGAGTTAGCAGAATACTTGGAAGACAGTGAAAGGAATGGACAGAATCAGCATGGATTTATGGAAAGGAAATCATAGTTGGCAAATACTTGATAAGGGATACCAGCGACTGCGGTTCACTTGAACTTTCCGAAGGCTTTTGATAAGGTCCAAGTTAAGAGATTAAATATAAAATTAAAGCACATACAATTTGGGTAGTGTACTGACCTGGAAAGAGAATTGCTTAGCAGGTGAGGTGAACAAAAGACTAGGAATGAACAGTTCTTTTACTGAGTAGCAGCCAATGACCATTGAGGTACTGTAGAGATCAGAGCTTGGGTTCCAGCTATCCACAATCTACATTAAAGACATAGATGCGGAACCTGGATGTAATATCTCCAAGTTTGCAGACAACACAAAGCTGGGTGGCAGGATGGATTGGGAGGAGGGCACAGAGATGCTTCAGTATGATTTGGACAAGTTGAGTGAGTGGGCAAATGCATGACAGATGAGATATAATGTGAGATTAATCACTTTGGTGCCAAAAAAGGAAGGCAGATTATTATCTGAAAAGCAATAGATTAGGAAAGATGGGGGTGTGCACCAGTCACTGAAAGTCGGCATGCAAGTGCAGCAGGTGGTGAGGAAGGGAAATGATATGTTGGCCTTCATAGTGAGAGGATTTGAGTAAAGAGAATTTGAATGCAGGAGCAGGGATGTCTTACTGCAGTTGTACAGGGCTTTGGTAAGACCATACCAGGAATATTGTGTGCAGTTTTGTCTCCTTAACTGATCAATGATGCTCTGGCAATGGAGGGAGTGCAGTGAAGGTTTACTAGACTGATTCCTGGGTTGAGATGATTGATATATGAAGAGATATTAGATCACACAATAGGTCCCACAGCAATCCCATGCCTTGGGTGAGAGCATTGTCAGCAGGCAGTGGGCACCGCCTTGTCAGTAATGGTGCCAAGTGATGAAAAATTACTGGCCTCTGTTCTCAGAGTGGTGATGGTGGTGGGGTAGGAGGGGAGGTGTGGGGGAGGAGTTAAACTGTATGTCTCCAGTGTCCTTGAAGAGTATCCATATCAACATGGTAAATTATTGACCGCCATGACTGATGATAACTAATTCACTTAGATAATTAAATTGGAACTCCCCAGTTACTCTGGTGGGATTTAAACTCAAGCTTCCAGATCATCAGTTGAAGAATCTGAATTACTAGTCCAGCAACATCATCAATCTCCTACTCTTTTGGGCAAGAGCTGCAATGAAAATTCTGTTGCATTTGTAATTACAGATATGAGACAACTTCGAGTGAGGAATCGAGTGGTGAGGAGAACTTAGAGAAAGTGATTGGAGACAGTTCGGAAAGTGAGTTGGGAAATTGCTGTGATAGTTCTGATGATGATGGCATTACAAACCTGAACAGCAGTGACAGCGATGACTGCGAGCATCCTGCAGAATGGAGGGATAAAGAGAAAGAGAAAACGCTTGAGCAGAGTAAACAGAAGAGTGAAGAGAACAGAACTGAAGAAGAGGAAGTGAAGGAAAAGTGAGAACAAAGTCTTTCCATTTGCTCTAATTATTCATCATTGAAATAATTGAAACTTTGGGGTTCAATAGAACAAAAGAAAACGAGAAATGTATACTCTGCCCTCTCTTGTGGCTTGAGGAGAGAGAAGTCTTCATTAACTTTCCATTTGTATAGATCACAGTTTAAATGCATAGCATCTGGAACCTGGTTCCTAATACTTAGCTGTTTAAAGCAGTGATAGCCAAGATGTTCCAATCTCAAACACCAATGATTCAATTTGGCTTGAGCTAGTCTGACTGATCTCAGTAATGATACACAATTGAAACTTGCAACTGACAAGATCAGAGAACAAAAAATAGTGCTCTTGTAATCCATTCTTAGTAAGTTCAATATCTGCCTTTAAGGTGGCAATTGCACCAAATGCAAACATGCATGCTACATACATTTTTGGATGATACATATCATGCTACAAAAATCTGCCCATTCTGTCAAATTCTTTAATGTGGCTCTGATGTTTGTAGTGCAGAAATTTCCAGCAGTCGTTTCTTCTTTGTAATGTGGATGTTAGCCGTGTGACACAGGACAATTGGCCCTGACTGTCCTGTCTGCAAGAGGAATAGTTTCTGCTATCACTTACCTGCACATTGCTCTCGTGATTGTATTATTTCAAGTGGCAACTCTAACTCCAACACTGAAGGGATGTGAAGAAACTGCTAATACTAGATTGTCATGAGACTGGAATTAGGAGTGTGCAACTAAACAGGAACGTAACAAATCAAATAAAGGTGGATGAAATGTAACTGCTGCCAGAGAATAGGAAGAAAGGCAGGAAATGCTGGAACTGTAGAGCAGACCTGTTAATGTGGTCCATGGGCCATCTTAAAACATTGCAAGTGAGTTAATTAGAACCTCACCAGTGAGGGAGCAAATCTCCTGGTAGTACATATTTAAAAACTGAAAACCAACTCCCTTGGGTAATTAGGAATTGTATCTGTGCCAACAGGATAATGGGGCACATGGCACTTGGTGGCAGGGTGTGGGTAGAATATTGCAGAGAAGTAGCTGGAAACTAATTGTTTCTGTGGGTGATGAGCAATTCACAATGGACATGGAGATAGATAGACTGAGAATAGAGGCCAAAACCAAGTTAGTGATGGCTCAGTTATTATGGTCTCTGGATCACCTAGTTCTGGGTTCAAGTTCCACTTTGGGGTTTGATCGCAAACAACAGGGTTGACATTTTGCACTGAGGAATGGTGCTATGTTGGAGGGGCCATCTTCTGAATGAGATGTCAAATTGAAATAGAGCCATTTTGGGGAAGAGCAAGCGAATTAACCATTCTGTCCAGAGCAATATTTGTTCCTCAATCAACACCTTAAACACAGAATATCAAGCTTGCTGTGTACAGATCAGTGACCATATTTCTTACATTACAACAGTGATTACATTTAATGAAGTATTTGAGGTGTGAGGAAGCTTTGTGATATTTGCAACTGTGAAAAGTGCTCTCTTAATTAAAAAAGGATCATAAGTAGGTCATTAGCCTTTTCAGCCTGCTCTGCCATTAACCAGCTCATGGCTAATCCTTTTCATTATCAATTTCCTCCATTACCCCTTATTCCTGAATGCTTTTGATATCTAGAACTCTATTGTATTGAACGTAGTCAATAGCTGAGCTTTCACCGTCCTCTGGGTTAGGAAGTTCTCACTCTCAGAGTGAAGTAACCCCTCTTCATCCCATTATTAAATAGGCTACCTCTTGTTCTGGTACTGTAACCCTGATTCTAGAGCTCCCCAGTAAGGAGAAACATTATTCGCCCTTGTCAAACTCTGTTGAGAAATTTGTGTATTCCGATTACATCATGTTTCATTCTTCTAAACAATATGGAACATGGTCCCCATGTCCACAATATCTCCTCACAGAATAATCCTGTCATCCCCCATGAACATGTGTTACACACCCTCTCTATGATAGGCACATCCTTCCTTAGGTACAGATATAAGACTTCTTTAAATATCACCCTACCAACACCTATACTTTAACATCAGCCAATCAATGCCATGGTTGTATCGTTCAGTAAACATATACACTAATACAGTCAAGATTAGAGTGGTGCTGGAAAAGCACAGCAGATCAGGCAGTATCCGAGGAGCAGGAAAATCGACATTTCAGCAGGAGCCCTTCATCAGGAATGAATGGTTTCCTGATAAAGGGCTCCTGCCGAAACGCCGATTTTCCTGCTCCTCAGATGCTGCCTGACCTGCTGTGCATTTCCAGCACCACTCTAATTTCCAGCATCTCAGTCCTCACTTTCGCCTATATACATTAATACACCCAATAAGCACACTCAGGAATTCTGATTACTCATGTCTGCAAAGACTCTTACCAATTTTTATGGATGCACAATAGAAAGCATTCTGTCTGGATGCATCATGATTTGCTCTTCCCAGGACTATTGAAACTGCAGAGAAATGGAAACACAGCCTGGTCCTCATGCAAACCAACCTTCCATCCATTGACTCCATCCACACTTCTTGCTACCCCAGGAAGGCAGCCAACATCATCAAAGATCCCTCCCACCTTGGTTGTAATCTCTTCCAACCTCTTCCATCAGGCAGAAAACAAAAAAGCTTAAACATAGCACAACATCATGGGCCGAAGGGCCTGTTCCGTGCTATACTTTTCTAAGTTCTATGTTCTATGTATAATATGTACCAACAGATTCAAGAACAGCTTCTTCTCAGCTGTTATTAGATTTTTGAATGGACCTCTCAAATTTTAAATTTAATGTTGACCTCATTCTTTGTGCACCTTCTCTGCAGCTGCAACACTGTACTCCTCGCTCTGTTCTATTTCCCTAATGACCTGCCTGTAATGCACCCAAAACAACATTTTTCACTGTACCTGGGCACATGTGACAGTAATAAGTCAAATCAAATCAAATTATTCATCAAGCAGTGCGAAACCATATCAGGGCATTCATGATGATGGAAACCATTAAACCATTAATTATACAACATATTTATCACTGGTGGAGCCTAGCTCCAATGAGGCTTATTATCTGAAATGAGCATGATGCCATGCAGAATGCTTGAATAGGTGAATCAGTGAATACAATTCTACCTGAAGCTCTTGTAGAGCCACTGTCTCTGAGCCAGAAAGCCTGAACTCAAATCCCACCTGGCCTAGAGATGTATGATCAAATCTCTGATCAGGTTGATTAGGAAAATAATATTCTTGGACTTGGGTTCAACTCCCACCTGTCCCAGAGGTGAGTTGAGCATATTAGAGGAAATTGATTAAAATACCACAACTCAGCATGGTTCACAGGTAGTGCCCCTACCTCTGGGCCTGGGTTCAAGTCCCACCCTGCTTTGAAGATGTGTAATAACAGGGTAATTATCCGTAATTCAACCTTAAATTTATTAAGTTCAGCTAAATGCTTATAAGATCATTAAGATGGTAATTTTAGCTTTCACTGAAAAGTGGCAAGTCTAGGATAGAAATAAGGTAGAGCTCATGAATTCTTTGTAAATCTATGGCAGTTACTCAGTCCCATGCTGGAAACAGTCCAGCTGCACAGTGTATAACTGTGGACTTAGTTGGATCTTTGCTCCAGGTTATTGTGTGGCCTATTTTTATTTTTAGAAATTAGTTCATAAACTGAGCATAGTTGGCATTGCAGTTTGCTAAAGACTTTGATAACTGTGCTGCTTTGTTTTTGGATACCAGATTCCTCGAATATAATTTTAAAAAAATTTTTGCATTAATTGTTTTTTCACATGTTGCAGTAATGTAATTGGTCGCATCAGAACATTCCTGGCATTTGTGTCCAGTTACACTGGTCATTTTTTAACTGACGCGTACCTCATTTGTGGGGCTGACTTCTCCTTATCTCCCCATTCTCCTGTTTCCTGATTTGGAGAGTTTGTTTCTTTAGCTTGTCTCTGACACACTATTTCCTTCCGGAGATCAGTGATTTGCTCCTGTTGGCTGGTGCGAATCTTCCAAGTCTATTGTTAGGTTCAAGCTGAAACCACAGTGTCACTTACAGCACATGAGCAAGCCATTCAGTCCATCGAATTCAGTGCAACTCTCTATAGGGCTTTTAAGCCTGATCTCGCTGAAATCCACTCCCGTGGTTTGGATTTGCTTCCGTCAGTTCCTGATGGACAGAGCTTAGATATTCTTTAATCACAAATCAAGTCCTGACTTTGAGGACCCAAAGTTCTACGCAGGTCTTTTGCAATTAAGTAAATACTCTACCTTTTTATTTCCCTTCCCATTTTAAGTTAACATTAACAATTTCTAAATATCCTAGTTTTACCTTGATGCTAAGCACTCAAGAGTGAGTTAAATCCATAGTCCAACTGGTTCTTCCAGACACAGTTAATACTCCATTTGCAGTCATTTAGCCAGAGCCTACAAAACTGCATTACCCAGATCATAAAACTGCTATTAGTATGACAGTTGTTCTGGGGTGCCTGACACATGTGGACTCCAACAGTGTGTTTAAAATCTCCAAACCGAGCTCAGGCCCTTTCCACACTGAAGGCTTTTGTATAGTGCACAATCCTGACCTGTATGGACCAACCCTATCCCAATCACCTTTATTCCTTTCAAAGTGTGGTTCCCAGAATTAGCCACCAAACCCCAGCTGGTACCTCACCAGTGTTTTATACATTGTTTGCAAATGCCCGTTGTCTTTGCGCTCTCTTCCTTTAATTATAAAACCCAGGATTTTAAGAAATGATTCAGTTGCAGTTCATAGGTTGTAGGATATCCTCTGCAGTATTAAAATTTCTCCCCTCAGCATATTGGGTGTTTCAAGAGTTTGCTGTCTGTCCTGACTCTCTTGTGATTGGTTTTCCTACAGATTTGAGTTGAGTCTGAAGATGCGGGAAGTCTGTCTAATCCTGAAGAATCATTTCAATGACCCAAATCCAGTGAAGAGTAAGGAGGTGGTGAGCATCTTTGTTTGCCATTACTGTGGAGTTAATTGTGATGTCCATAGTGAGGTCAGGTTAAAAGTCTGTGTTGAGGTTAGTGTGTCTATCACGAGCCAGAAAGATGAGGGCACATGTTCTACTTCAGACACTTCAAAAAAAAGTCCATGGTGATAACTCCAGGAGAGATCACATGAGCTAGAGTAGCTGATGGCATGATGGTAATGTCACTGGACTAGTAAGGCAGAAATCCAGGATAATATGGTGGTTTGAGTCCCACTGTAGTAACGGATGGAATTTAAAAATATTTTTTTCTTTTAATTCTAGAATTGAGAGCTAGTCTTAGTAATGTTGACTGTAAACCTATCACTAATTCTTGTTTCAAATATGTCCTTTAGGGAAGGAAATCTGTCATCCTTCCAGGTTATATGAGACTTCAAACTTAGAGCAATGAAGTTGACTCTTAACTGTTCTCTACAGTGGTTGAGTAAGCCATTCAGTTGAAGAGCAATTATGGATGGGCAAAGCCCACATTCACGCAAGAGTAAACAAAGAAACCTGAGGGAATGTTGTCCTCTCAGCCATTGCATATCAGATAAGACATTAAACGTTAAGGTGGATAGACAAAAATGCATGGCACTACGTTTAAGCTCAGAAGAGCTCTCCCTGGAGCCTTGCTGTTTATTTATCCCTCCACCTGTATTGCTGAAACAGATTATCTGACCATTATCTCATTTGACCACTGTGGGATCTTGCTGTGTGAAAATGGCTTTCATGTTTCTAATTTTTAACATTTCTGAGATGGCATCCCGATGGTGCTATGGAAGTATAAGTACTTCTCTATTATTCCACCTCACATTTGGGTGTGGAGGGGCAGGTGGGGGGGTTTTCTCTCTCTCTCTTGGTAGTGCAGTTTCTTGTCCTTTTCCTGGAACTTGTTCCAGCCACAAGCTTTTTTTTCCTACACGTTATCGGAAAGCTTAACTCCAGAGACTGAAGTCCAGCTCAGTCTCCATCACGAGCTGCTCTTTGTTGTGTTCCCAGGGGTTCTATTACTGATGATAACCTAGAGACAAGATCTGAATAGGGGTGTGGGCGAATGTTGGAATGTGTGATTTCAACATGCAGCTTGTGCCCAATTTAAGGCAGCTATGCAGTGGGAGGTAAGGGAGTGGCGGAGAGGACCAAGTGCCCCCATCTGTATGCCTCTGCTTTCATGACTACCTTGAGTTGTGGTTCACTCTTTGCCCTGTTTCAATAGCAACGTTCAGGAATTCTGGGAAACCATGTATGTTTATGTTAAATTGATGTTCCAATGAAAAACTCATTTAAATTGCCTCATTTAAATGTGATCAGCAGTTTGTGAGGGAGTTGCACAAACAATCGAGCCTTAGTGCATTGATAATGGCTTCCAGACACCGAGCACTTCTGTCAATTTTAACGACTCCCGAAGCCAAACCTACATCCTCCTGCTGTTCATGCTCCTCTTCTGTTTTCGGGCTGCTAAAATATCAAGTGAAGATTAATCCAAGATGTTTATTTTCCGGTTGTTAGCTGCTCTGGCCTGACACAGACCCGATCTGATAGCAGTCAATATTCAGGGTGGGTTTATTTGGGAATGATGTGGCAGCGTGTGGCCAGCTGGCTCCAGCTCCCATCTATGGGCCCTCGGCTCTGGGTGGGAGGAGCAGTTAACAGTACAATGGGCTGAAAGTCAAAATCTGCAGTCCTGGATGCTCTTGTGTGTTTGCAGATGTCCAGTTTGAATGCAATCCAGCAGGAGTGGTTCAGAGTCTCCAGTCAGAAGTCAGCCTCGCCCCAGGCCGTAGCTGACTATCTCATGGCCTTTGCGGAGATGTCACCAGCCATCCTGAAACATGTTGTCAACCTGTCTGATGGGAATGGCAACACAGCCCTGCACTACTGTGTCTCTCACTCCAACTTCCAGATTGTCAAGCTGTTGCTGGACACAGGTGAGCTCGGAAGTCTGGTGTTCACTAACTGGATAAAAGCATGATGTAGAAGCACAGAGGCATGGTGTGGGTGAGGGCAAGTGGATGGATGTAATGTGGGTGAGGACAGGTGAGAAGGAGATGTGGATGTGGGTAGGTGAATCCAGGGTTTTGGGTGGGGGCACGTGGATAGGGTGTACTGTGGGTATGAGTTTAATGCCAGTATGTAGCATGGGCATGTGGGGGTAGGGAGGTGAAATGGGGGAGTGTAATGGGGATGTGCCCAGCTGCCATCTATAATATTTCCCAATGTATCTCTCTCTGGAATGGTATAATATTATTGAGAGATCAATAAATTGTGAAAAGAAATAAAAAGTTTAATTTTTGGAAGAGACTCAAAGGTTAGCACAGAGTATAATAACTGATGAGTATAACAGCTTAATTAAGTTGAAGCAATCTTCCCTCATCTCTAATGGGAAAATATTGGCATATAGCAATTACATTGCTTCAGGTTTTGGATTTAAGGACACAAATAAATTAATTCCTGACAACAATGGGGTACTTTGATATGCAAATGAATATTCCTGTATCCTACATTTATTCCTGCAGTACCAGTGGTTGATTGCATCTTCCTCTTGTTGAGCCAACCAATCAGGTGTCTTGTTTATTTTTCAGCTGTCTGTAATGTTGACTGGCAGAACAAGGCAGGCTACACTGCAATCATGCTCGCTGCACTGGCTGCCATGGAGACTGATGCAGAGATGAATGTTGTCAAGCAGTTATTTAGTTTGGGGAACGTCAATGCCAAAGCCAGTCAGGTGACTACTGATGGCGGAACTTAACTTTGGCACCAAGTATACTTGCATGAATTTTTTTAATTTCAAAACAATACTTTCTTCATAAAAATATCTTTATATACATACATAGTCGCGGAAGCAGTTCGGTTCTGTACAGTAGTGTAAAAGGAACAAACAAACATTGGAGTTTGACTCTACCCAACAAACAAACCAAAAGCATTTCTTTCTTGTGCAAGACTATATTTACATAGATTTGAGGCACAATGAAGGTCTGATAACTGAACGGACACCCATTTAACTATGGTAGAAAGACCTCAGACAGTGGTACATTTGTATGAAACTAACACGAAACGTAAAATGGAGCACTTTCCTTAAAAGAAATCTAAGCTCAGTGGTGAAGTCATAAAGGCCATTCTCACTTTAATCAATGTATCTCATAAATTACTATCCTGTACCTGTGAGCGAAGCATTCCGTGCTCCTGTCTTAAACTATTGAGTTGGATAAATAACAAACTGAGATTCTTGATTAATTAAATTGTTGCATCGACTCTTAATATTTATACACCCAATCCTACTTAATAAGTGTTAACTCACACATCCACAAACCACATTCAAACCTATCCATATGGAAAATTTATAGATACATACCAACCTAGGTATACACTTAGATATAAATGCAAACCTGCGTGTAAATAAAGAAAGACACATATACAAGGACACTATGTGACATACAAGTATACCAGTCTCTCCACAGTTAAATGGAGAGTACTAATGATACGTGAGCACAGCACCCTGCTGCCCAGACAGTGCACACAGCCTCAGGCTTCCATTACCATGTGATCCCTAATCCTGGGTAATAAATGACCCTTAAATCTATTTGGAAACCAACTTGTTCAGGATTTAAATGTGAAATGTAATTTCTGAAAAAGGCTGGCCAAACATAAGCTGATTGCGTAGCCTTGTCTGCACGGGTTTGAACACTGGTCACAGATTTCTGTGGGTGTAGTTTGTATAAAATCAAACTATTGAAGAGCTTGCTTCTGTTCCTGTGGCACTAATAAGGACACTTCATCGTGCCCCATCATGTTAACTCGGGGTCATCTAACTCTTGAGTGTTTTATTATCAGCAGATGATGGGAAACTATTTGAACAGAAGATTTCTGTGATACTTTGCCATCAGACCCACACATTGGGAGGCCCAAGTAATCCATTCTTAGTTGATCCTAATCCTCCTTAATCTCCATTTTCAAATGAATTTTTGTTCCTCAGCATGTTGCTCAGGACCTGCCTGTGTAGCTGTTGTCTAACTGTGTTAGTGATTCTCCATCTGAAGCTGTGAAGTCTGGATACACAGAGTTCCCAGTCACTCTTTGCTCTCAGCTGTTTATTTGCATTCCACAGGACTAAGTGTAGTGACACTCCCAATCGATTCATACAGTGCAGAAAAGGCCCTTCGGCCCATCGAGTCTGCACAAGATAATTACCACTAAATGTGAGCTAATCTCAAGTTCCTGCACTGGTCCCATTTCTTTGAATGTTATGAAATTTGAAGTACTCAATACATTGATAGAATTCATACAGTGCTCCTGGTCTTGATTTTTGTTGTGGCATTACAGAGATGACACAATGGTGGATTTGTTCATTGTCAATGAGTTAAATCCTAGGATTTCCTCCTTACAATTTATTGGGAGTACCTATTCTCATCCTCCCCTGGACAGCCCCTTGGAAATGATGATAACTTGCTTCCATTCCAGTTCAGTGGGTTTGGGATGTCCCAAAGCTGAAGTCAATGTTGTTGAAGAGTCACCTAGGCGCAAAATGTTAGCTGGGTCTCTGTCCATGGATGCTGCCTGACCCACTGTGATCCCCAACATTTGCTGTTTTCAGTACAAAATCCAGCATCTGCAGTGACTGGTTCCTACACAATTACATTTTATTGTGTTGGATTGCATTATCAAATAGATGATTGCTTTACATCAGAATGATGTTGTGTTATCTTGATATACTTTATTACGAAAAAAAGGAATGTTTTTTTCCTTATTACATATTATACCTCCAGCTAATAAACTGCCATGTGTTTTAAAATTGTACGGATCAGTGACAGTCGGTTGCAATTGTCAGAGTTACAGGTGATTTACATTTCTGAATGACCTTCAAAGGGATGGAATGAATATCTCAGAGTTTATTGGCTTCTCTTGACTCCCATCTGGATAGGAATTGGAGATTGCAACACAACTTTGTGTAACTCTTACCGATCCATGTCCAATACTAGTGAGTGAATTTTGACATTGAACAGAAATGAAATTCAACAGGGACAAAGGCTTTAAAAAGCTGATAATTAATCACTTCCCTATTCCTTTTATACTGACAGCAGAGATATGAACTAAATTCTTTGTTGCTTAAAGTGTTACAGGTAAGCTCCAAATAGCTCTAAATTCATTCTGTATCCCTTAGACTGAGCTGCAGTCCAACTGTTTATTTATTTGAATCATTCATTCATGGGGCATGGATGTCACTTTGCTGGGTCAGTATTTATTGGCCATCACTACTTACCTTTGAGATGATGGTGTGAGCTACCTTATTGAACCATGGAGGTCACATATATCTGCAGTCTTGTAAGTTCCAGGATTTTGATCTAACAACAATGAAGGAACAGCAGTATAGTTTCAAGTTAAGGTTGGTGTGTGGCTTAGAGGGGAAATTGCAGGTAGTAGAGGTCTGGTTTGGAAGGTTCTGATGAAGGAATCATGCTGGTTGCAGTGCATCCTAAATATAAGTGATCAGAGAGGGTCTGTGTCCTAATCATGACGCTAAGTACCACAGACACCGGAAAATGGAAACCAAAACAGAAAGTTTTGGAAATACTCAGCAGTTCTGGCAACTCAGTGGAGAAGGCAATGTTTCAGGATGATCATTGGCCTGAAGCATTAACTCTTTCTCTCTCCACAGATACTGTCAGACTTACTGCAACTAAGTACAATAACTAGTTTTGGTTTGGTTCTTGTACATGACTACATTGGCAGAAATTTCACAGGGTTTGTATGGCGGGAGTTCTCATTTATGAGACTGACCTTTGAGGCTGGGTGTTCAAGACTGAGGTAAGCCCCAGATCTATACAACAAAATTGAAGAGTGTTTTTCATTCTCCTCTAGGCGGGTCAAACAGCCTTGATGCTGGCCGTCAGTCACGGACGTATTGAGATGGTGAAGGCCTTGCTGGACTGTGGAGCTGACGTTAACAGTCAGGACAATGAGGGGTCCACTGCACTGATGTGTGCCTGTGAGCATGGGCGGGCAGAGATTGTGAAGGTGCTCCTGGACCAGCCAGATTGTGACATCTCATTGAGTGATAATGTAAGTTTTAGACAGAGTCGCCACTGAGCCTTATGTTCCTGAAGCAATAACAAAAAAAAGATTAGCTGGAAAAATATGCAAAAACCTTTGATTTAGCCACAATGGAAGAGTCTGAACTGCAGATCGTACTTTCAAGGATCTTGCTATCTGCTGACAGCCAACTCACCCACTGAGGGTTGGAATGAGAAATTCACAGGAAGAGAGAATTCAGTGATGTGGAGACAGAATCAACACAACCCAACCTGCAAGATCGAAGGCAGTGGGTGAGCGCCGGGTGGAAGGGACAGGTTAAATCCAGCAAGTGCTTGTCTGCCATCTACCCATCCCTGTCCCTTCTACAATGATCCCAATGATGTCAGCCACTGAAACATCAATCACAGTGCAATCCTGTGGAGTGCCATGGAGACCAGTGCTGAGGTCTGAACTACACTCAAATCACAATGAGTCAATTCCCAAGAGATCCACTCATAAATTTGTGTTAAGTGGAGCTGGAAGAGGGTCTAGAGGATCCCTACGTGCCTACTAGCTGAATAAGTTGCAAAGATCAGTGAATTTAACATGAAATTTGTGATCTATCTTTTGTGATAATTTACACAATCCATTTACAAAACTAATCATGGCCCCAATTTTCAATGTCCACTGATTGCAGTGGTTCAAGGAGGCTCTTCAATTGCACTCATTATCTCAATGCACAGGTCTTTACTTTATTGATGTACACAATTCTAATTAAGGTTAGCACATGGTCCAGTATTTTTTCTGGTCATCTTCAGTGATTTAAAATAATAATTGATTATTAACCCACTTACAACTGCAATTTTTTTTTACAAAGGAATCATTGAATCCCTACAGTGTGGAAGCAGGCCATTCAGCTCAACAAGTCCACACCAACCCTCTGAAGGGCAACCCACCAAGACCCAACCCCCACATTTCCCATAGCTAATCCACCTATCCTGCACATCTTTGGACCCTATGGGTAATTTAGCATGGCTAAACTACCTAACTTGCACATCGTTGGACACTATAGACAATTTAGCATGGCCAATCTATCTAACCTGCACATCTTTGGACTGTGGGAGGAAACTCATGCAGACACAGAGAAAATGTGCAAACTCCATACAGACAATCCCTGAAGATGGAATTGAACCCAAGCCCCTGGTGCTGTGAGGCAGAAGGCCACTGTGCCACCCCATTATAAAACTGCACCAGGTTACCAACCTTAAATTCATCAAGGAAAGCATTTTAATGGGAAAAAAAACACAATTAAAATCTAAAATGTTGTCTAATTCTACTGAGTTGTGGAAGATTGCTAGTGCATGATAGAGGAGAAAGTGAGGACTGCAGATGCTGGAGATCAGAGCTGAAAATGTGTTGCTGGAAAAGCGCAGCAGGTCAGGTAGCATCCAAGGAGCAGGAGAATCAGGAAGAGAGCTTCTTTAAGGAAGGCATCCTTGCAAGAGCTTTCCTGAAGAAGGGCTCATGCCCGAAACATCGATTCTCCTGCTCCTTGGATGCTGCCTGACCTACTGCGCTTTTCCAGCAACACATTTTCAGCAAGTGCATGATAGAGCAATTTTAGCTGTAACCTATTCAGTATGTTTTGGGAAACTTCATCCACTGGTATTGACCTGGCTGATGACTCTGCTCAATGATGGTTGACACAGTGTAGTGGGGACACCAAAAGGCTTTTGGTGGTAGTGCAGATGCTGGTGACTTGAATTTGGAGTTGCCCCATCAGTAAACGCTTGCAGTGTAAAATAATACAGTACAAGTCAGAGTCATAGAATTGTACAGCAAGGAAACAGATCCTTCAGTCCAACTCATCCATGCCAACAAGATATTCCAAATTAATATAGCCCAATTTGCCAGCATTTGGCCCATATCCCTCTCAACCCTTCCTATTCGGATATCTTTTAAATGTTGTAATTGTACCAGCCTCCACCACTTCCTTTAGCAGCTCATTCCGTACACGCATCACCCTCTACATAAAAACATTGCTACTTAGGTCCATTTTAAATTTTTCCTTTCTCACCTTAAATCTATGCCCTCCAGTTTTGGACTCCCTCAGCCTGGAGAAATGTCCTTGACTATTTACCCTTTCCGTTCCCCAGCAAAATTTTATAAACCTCTTCAACCTCCTATGCTCCAGTGAAGAAGTCCCAGCCTATTTTTAGAATTAAAACCTTCCATTCCCAGCAACACCCTGGTAAATCTTTTCTGCCCCCTCTCCAATAATATCCATCCTATAACAGGGCAACCAGAACTGCACACAATATTCCAGAAGAGATCTCACCAATGTCCTGAACAACCTCCAATTCTTTGGGGCAGACATTAGACTCGGTTATGAATATGGACAGATCCTACCTCATAAAGTGGTGGGATGGGGGTAATTGAATACTTTTTAAGAGGTGGATAGATTCTTGTTGTGCTGAGGAAATCAAAGGTGACCAGGAATTAATGGAAATGTGGAATTTGGAACACAGATTAGCCATAATCTTATTAGATGGTGTAGCAGAAAATGTGTTGCTAGAAAAGCGCAGCAGGTCAGGCAGCATCCAAGGAGCACGAGAATCGACGTTTCGGGCATGAGCCCTTCTTCAGGAATGAGGAAAGTGTGCCAATCAGGCTAAGACAAAAGGTAGGGAGGAGGGACTTGGGGGAGGGGCGTTGGAAATGCGATAGGTGGAAGGAGGTTAAGGTGAGGGTGATAGGCTGGAGTGGGGGTGGGGGTGGAGGCTACCTCCTGTCCAAAATCCACAAACCTCACTGTCCCGGCCGACCCATTATCTCAACCTGCTTGTGCCCCAACGAACTCATCTCTGCATACCTCAACACGGTCCTGTCCCCTTTAGTCCAAGAACTCCCCACCTACATTCAGGACACCACCCACACCTTCCACCTCCTCCATGATTTTCACTTCCCCGGTCCCCAAAGCCTTATCTTCACCATGGACATCCAGTCCCTGTACACCTCCATCCCCCAACACGAAGGCCTCAAAGCCCTCCGCTTCTTCCTTTCCTGCCATACCAACCAGTACCCTTCCACTGACACCCTCCTTCGACTGACTGAACGAACTGGTCCTCACTCTGAACAACTTCTCTTTCCAATCCTCCCACTTCCTCCAAACCAAAGGAGTAGCCATGGGAACCCGCATGGGCCCCAGCTATGCCTGCCTCTTCGTAGGATACGTGGAACTTCCGCAGCTACACTGGCACCAGCCCCCACCTTTTCCTCCGCTACATCGATAACTGTATCGGCGCTGCCTCGTGCTCCCACGAGGAGGTTGAACAGTTCATCCACTTTACTAACACCTTCCACCCTAACCTCAAAATTACCTGGACCATCTCAGACTCCTCTCTCCCCTTCCTAGACCTCTCCATTTCTATCTCGGGCGACCGAATCAACACGGACATTTACTATAAACCGACTGACTCCCACAGTTACCTAGACTACACCTCCTCCCACTCCCCCTTCCTGTAAAAAACGCTATCCTTTAATCCCAATTCCTTCATCTTTGCCATATCTGCTCCCAGGAGGAACAATTCCAATACCAAGCAACCCAGATGGCCTCCTTCTTCAAAGACCACAATTTCCCCTCAGACGTGGTTGACGATGCTGTCCACCACATCTCCTCCACTTCCCGCTCTTCCGCCCTTGAACCCCCCCTTCCAATCGCCACGAGGACAGAACCCCACTGGTCCTCACCTACCACCCCACCAACCTCCAGATATCGTATCATCCTTCATCATTTCTGCTACCTCCAAACAGACCCCACCACCAAGGATATGTTTCCCTCCCCTCCTCTATCAGCGTTCTGGAAAGACTCCCTCCGCGATTCCCTTGTCAGTTTCACAACCACCACGAACTCAACCTCCACTCCCAGCAACTTCCCCTGCAACCGCAAGAAATGCAAAACTTGCGCCCAAAACTCCCCCTCACTGCCCTCCAAGGCCCCAGGGGATTCACCTGCACCTCGATACACAACATTTACTGCATCAACTGCACCCGATGTGGCCTCCTCTACAGTGCGGAGACAGGCCGCTTACTGGCGGAGCATTTCAGAGAACCCCAATCTTCTTCCTGACCTCTCCGCCCCCACCCCCTCTCCGGCCTATAACCTCCTTCCACCTATCGCATTTCGAACACCCCTCCCCCAAGTCCCTCCTCCCTACCTTTTATCTTAGCCTGCTTGGCACACGTTCCTCATTCCTGAAGAAGGGCTCATGCCCGAAATTTCGATTCTCCTGCTCCGTGGATGCTGCCTGACCTGCTGCGCTTTTTCAGCAACACATTTTCAACTCTGATCTCCAGCATCTGCAGTCCTCACTTTCTCCTAGATGGTGGAGCAGTCAAGAGAGGCTAAACGATTTACTTATGCTCAAATTTCAGGTTCATTTGCAACATGCTTTGCAGCTTCAGCAATTTTCTGTGGTTTGTATTTATCAGCGAGAGACAGTGGTAACTATATCTGTTGTTGTCTGTACTCCCACAGGATGGCAGTAATGCACTGTCTGTAGCCCTGGAAGCCAATAACAAGGACATCGCTGTCTTACTCTATGCACACATGAACTTCAAGCCACCATTGCCGGTCAGTAAAATATTGTAACTCAGCATTTTTAACAGTTTTGCAGGGGCATGGTGCCAGATGCTTTGGCAGTGGCAGTGTGGGCTATTGTCCACCTTTCTCTAATACCTCTCCTCATTGATGCTGGAAGAATATCTGCTCTGCCTGAAGCCTGCTCCCCATCTCAAGTCAGACAGCCCTTGAGCAGGCAACAAATGGCTTACTTAGCTGCAGGTTATTGAGAAAATTGCTGTTTTCAGCTGTTCTTCACTCAAGGCAACATTAGGTAGCTAACTTGCCCAGTCAGCATGGATGCGAAAGTGAAATATTGTGGATGCTGAATCAAGATTTAACACTTAGTATCAAGTGAGACATTATGTCTGTTTGTCTGCACAGATACAGTTTCCACACTGTAAGTAATCTAATCTAATCTAATACTGCTAGGCCTGTTGAGTTTCTCCAGCATTTTCTGTTCCGATGTCAAATTGTATGATCCCAGCTCTGACATTTTATAGCACGAACAGATTCAACGTTTTTTAATCTGATTTTTATCCATTTGCCTCTTGGCCTTTGGTGCAGTCTAATTTAGGGTCCTCCTCCTGCCTGAATAATCCAATCTGTTACACCAGGACTGCCCCAGTGTGGTCACTGCTTCCCTGTGAGGATCACTGCTACCTTTGTTCAATACTGGTTTTGCACCTCAGTGCTTGGAGCACTCAAGAAACAATGCTCTTTCTTTATTCATACCAGGCTCTCAACAGCAAGTGGCAGCTCTACTGAGGTACACTTATGTAATAGCCATGGCTCAGTTGGCTGTCTCCAGACAGAAGATTGTAGGTTTAAAATCTTTATGAGAGATTTTCTGCAGCTATCTAGGCTGGCATTACAGAGCAGTATTGAGGTGGTGCTGCTGCATGGTCAGGGCTGCCATCTTTCTGGTAAGATGTCTGTCCTTTTAGAACCCATGATTCTATCTGAAAAAGAGGCAAATAAGTGTCTGAACCAATAATCAGCCGAAAGTAAGGACTGCAGATCAGAGTCACAAGTGCGGCGATGGAAAAGTACAGGTCAAGCAGCATCCGAGAAGTAGGAGAGTCAACATTTCAAGCATAAGGTCTTGATGAAGCTGCATTCCTCATAAACAGCTTATGTTTAAAACGTCAGCTCTCCTACTTGTATGCTGCGTGACTTGCTGTGCTTTTCCAGCACCACACTTGACAACTCATCACCTCACTACATGTAGATTTAACTGTAAAACATGCTGGGTCATCCAGAGGTAAAAATGCAGGCGAATGTCCCCAGTTGGGGCATTCTCCTAATTTCCATTTCATTGTAGCTGTCCGGTTGTGATGTTCTTTGTAATAGCTGCAACATCCAGCATGAGGGGAGCTGTATTTCAGTCATGCTACTTTGTATTTTCAGGACACTTCATAACCTGGCAACAGCTGCAGCCCAGGATCCGGAGCTTGAAGCCACATAGTCATTCCTATCCTGTGGTTTCTGTACAAATATTTTTGAACACAGATTTTAGGGCAGGCATTGGCTGTTGACTATCTATAATGTATTACTTAGCCAATCACTGTCAATTATATTGCCAACGTTGTATTAAAATATTATAAATGGTCACAATTTGTATTTTCTATAATTATCTAATTGATTTAAGTCTCGATGATATTCTAGCTCAAGGTTGTAAATTGCACTGTAGAAGGAGGAATACCTCTCAAAACACCAAAAGCTACTCCACTCATTGAATGATTAGACACAGGTTGAGGACTTCAGTTATTAAGAACAGAACAGAACAGATGAAGTTGCCCAACTGAGGAAGACATGAGGTAGCATTGCACCCAAATCTGATTGGGACTTGAGACAGGGGGTAAGATAAATGGCATTTCAAAAAAGATGCCACTAGCTTCTGAAGGCAAAAATCATTGTATAACTTATGCTGACTTTAATCACTTGATTATTTCATGATATGGATGTCATGAAATGCCTACATTTGTTACTGTACCCAGTTTTCTTGATCAGTGGTTATTTTTCAGCACGATTTGCAAGACAAATTGTTGTGGACTGATATATACATATAAGCCACAGATAAGGCAGGAGATTTCAGTCCTTGAAGATTAATTTCAGAACCAGATGAATTTTGACAATTAGATTGTTTAATTGCCATCATGATTTGGTATGAGCTTTCAATTTCAGATTTTATTAGCTGATTGAATTTTAAATTCCACTAATTGAACACATCAATATAAGCCTGGATCTCTGGATCATTAATCCATTAGGATTACCATTATGCCAGTCTCCACAAACATAACATGGGAGGAATGCACAGGTAATATTTCAGAACAAACCCTCCATCTCCATCAAGTATTATCAACAGGCCTTATAGCTTGACATTCCCAAACATGGTAGCTTCCAGATATAACCTGTGGTCTCTGCTGGAAAGCAATATTTTCCAAGGAGATACTATCTTCCCTGATACCTTTAGCCTGGCCACAGAGAAGGAAGCAAAGAGACACAGCTGGTACAAACCAAGACAAAGACTAATTCCGGTTTTAAAAACGCCTTTAACACATTTGATATAATGACTACTTTTCACAAGTGTACATAGTGTACAGATTGCGCACAATTACGCATTTTATAATGGTAATCCCTATATTAACAAGGCTTTTTGTTAAATAATGGACAATTAATCATATCCCCAATGAACCTAACAAAGTCATTCACAACAACTTGCATACATTAACAAAACTTAATGTAAAATTTAAGTTTATCCCTTATAATAGATTCCAACATTTTACTTCTGTAGTTCAATTTTTCTTCCCTTTTGAAATAGTGGAGTTACATAGGCTACTTGCAGTCTTTCCAAGAACCTTTTCAGAACCTGTAAGATAGTCACCAACTTCTACACTCGATGTGCTCATGTAGTCCAGGGATTAATCATGCTTTAATCCAGCTAATTTTCCAAGTACCACCTCTTAATACCAATTTACTTTTCTTTTTTCACTTTCAAAAAGTTTCTTGATCACCCCTTATAGGTTCTAAATTGCTCCCAAACCTTAGGCTTAACACATTCTGGCATCCTTAAAAAGGCACTTACTTTGAGTTAACGCAATCTAATTTTTCATCAATCATGTTGATTTACACCTCAGGAATGCTTATTTATAGAAATACTACATGGTCTACTAATAGGACTGCCCATCATTTGACAAATTTTTGACTTTTTCCCAACCCACCTTGGACAACTTGTATGTATCTTTATAACTTCCCTTTCTTCAGAAAGACCCTAGTTTCAAAATGAAACTGCTTTCGAGTTTAATGTGAAATCCTAATATCTGATTTATATCTGCCCAAAATGACTTTGGTAATTTATAGCACCACACAATGTTCTTTGCCTCTGGCTATTTCTTAGTTACACCCATTAAATTCTATGATTCCTCTATCATATCATTGAATCTTAATCAAAGACTCTCAATGATGAGGCTCAGTACATTTAAAGTGCTACTTATCCCTCCTAAATAGGAAAGAGCCTTTGATATTCAGTTTCAACTTTGTGCATTCTGTAGCTCCATCTTAGCAATGGCATATAAATAACTATTGATATCCATCTGTGCATTAAAACCTTTTGCAAATGTTACTGCTTTCAGAACCATGGGATCTGTACAAAACAGAAACAACGTACCTCAACATTCGTGCAATCATTACCCCAGCAACACATTCAACCACTGAACTGATTTCTATACTCATTAGTACAGGGGACTGAAGCTTGATTACCATTTTAGAGGTCCTACTGTTCAATCCACTTCCTGACATGAAATCGGTTTTTGTGTCTTGCTGTGCCTGACCTTTGCCCATGCTAATTTTATTTTACTAATATTATATTATCTTGAAGTTTAATTCTTATTGGTACTGATAAATCCTATTAACACCCAATGCTGTCTCCTAGTTGCAATAAACAAAGCTATACACTGAATTCTCATGTAAATCTGATAGTGCTCCTGCCTGTGTACTCTCAATTTCTTTTGCCTCAACTTTGCTGGGCATGCTACTGCCATCAATACTGCAGCAACGGTTCACAAAGATTACAGTTTCTGGTTCGAAAGCAATAGATCCCAAGCTGAGAAACTGGGCCAGGTGGTATGGCTTCAGACTCCCAGGATCAGTTTAATAATTTGGGTACTAGGATTGGTAATATGGCATTTACCATATGTGCTAGTGAGTGATTTGCAGCAAGCAGCATCTCAGTTCTAGAGTAGCTGGGTGCTAAACCGGAGTTACAGGTTTTCAAAGCAGCCCACCAACAGGAAAAGCATCTGTCCTCACATGTATGCATACTTTCCTTTGAGAGAAAACAAGTCACATTGAAACATGTTTTCCATGAAAACTTGTTATAGGAAAAAGAAAACAGGCACAAATTCTGCATTAAAATTTTTTAAGTGTTTATTATCCCATTGTCAAAATATGTGAAAATGTCCGCAACCAATTATCACAACTGGCATCAGCTTTGTTGATCTGCAAAAGAAAGAAAGAAAAAAATAAAATATGTAAGACAATGCAAAGAAACAAAAGTTATTTCCAGATGATTACATTGAAAGACAAAGAGCTTACATTAACTTGTACTGAACTTTGATTATACTGCAAATAGGAAAACTAAAGAATTTGGTCTCCATATTACTAAGTGGATGCAGAGGAGTTAAGATGCAAAAGATTTACTAGAATGGCACCAGGATAAAGATTATAGCCATTAGGAACATCTGAATTTAATAGAGCACAAGCAGATGTTAGTATTAGGCAGAGGACAGATTTAGAATTAAAGATCCAGAGAATCATTGAGAAAGGGTATTTGCCTGGAAGCCAGTTAGAACATGGATCTTGCCACTGCAGTGAGGGGCTGACATGACCTCCAAGAATACATTTAAGTGAAAGCTGAGTAAATGGAAGAGCAAATGGAAAAGAGATGCCTCAATAGGCTAAAGCAACAAGCCACCTCCTACCCATTAAACAAAAGCACAGACTTGCCAGGCTAAATGTTACATTTCATGGTCTTTATCACGAAGAGGCTTATCTGCCTAAACTTCCTACACTGGTAATTGCTGAGCAAGTAATTTATGCATCTTCATAATTACAAAAGATGCCCTCATGCATCTCATGACAACTTGGATGGATGGAGCTCTTGAAAACAGCTTTCTGAATTTAGACAAGTACACTCTAACAATGTATATTCATAAACTAGCCTCCCATCAAATGCATCAGATATCCTTCAGGTAAGAACAGGTCAATGCCTTTACATCTGAAATTTTAGCTGACTAAAGCATTCATGTTTACTACACTGTAAAAAGAAATATCAAATACAACCATCCTTTTTCAAGCAAGCATAGACACCAAAAATCAAAAGTCACATGTTACTATACTTCATACATAACCATGCTAGCAGCTCTTGAAAATTGTACACTTTTAATCAACCTATTCAGAAATGTTATGACACCTCTGGAACAGGTTAAACTTTAATATGGGCCTGCTGGCTCAGAGCTAAGGACACCACCAATGCACAAGCACCCTTAAACATGTGGAGCTCTCACCAAGATATACAGTAGTTAGAAACCAAGTTTTAACAGCCAAGAACTTTCAAATGTAACATTTGTCCAAATATGATGCACCAGGATCAAGCAGATAGCGCTTTGAGAAAACGTTAGACAAACCAACGTTTGGGCAGCTAGGTGGCAGTGGTTAGCACTGCTGCCTCTCAGCGCCAGAGACCCGGGTTCAATTCCCACCTCAGTCGACTTGACTGTGTGGAGTTTGCACATTCTCCCAGCGTCTGCGTGGGTTTCCTCCGGGTGCTCTAGTTTCCTCCCACAGTCCAAAAATATGCAGGTTAGGTAAATTGCCCTTAGGGTTAGATGAAGGGGTCTGGGTGGGTTGCGCTTTGGTGGGTCGATGCGGACTTGTTGGGCCAAAGGGCTAATCTAATCTAATATCCTACATTGAAGTTATAAAAACCAAAGTGACTTAACTGGAAATAGAAGATCCTGAAGACACCTGGCTAAGTGAATGTTGAAAGGTTGCTTCTAGAACGACTTTAAAAACAAGGGACATTGATTTAAAACAGCTGAAGAAACATTGACATTTGAGGACCCTTGGAATGCCTTTCCTCAATAGGCAGTGAATGCAGAACATTTTATTTAAGGTAAAGGTGGGTGTGTTCTTGACCATGAAGGGGTAGACAGATTCAGGAATGTAGAATGGAGGCTAAAACCGGGTCAGCCATGATCCTATTCAATGAAAGAACAAACTTGAACAGCCAAATGGCCTAATCTCAATCCTCATTTGTAAAATCAAGAATTGAAAGCTTTACTTTTAGATTTCAAATTGGAAGGTAAGTTAGTTGAAGTTTATTATAAGTGCTTTCTACCCAACATCAACAGTTCATATTTGTAAAGTGATTTAAGAATGGAAGGCGACATAAAAGTAACTATCCTGAAATCTTCAAATCTCAGGAACTGTTAACTTTACTTGAAATTTCTCTGCCAAAACACAATTCAAGATTCTGGGCTTAATGTAGAGCAGTAATACTGCCATCTCGAAAAGGGCTAGTAGGTGAAGTGCATTTGCTTTTGATATTCTTTGTCAGAAGCTTTCAAGAATTAGATATCACTGCAAAAGTGTTAAATTCTTAATTTAAGCTGCTTTAAATCGATTTTACACAATATAATGCAAGGAAAGCTGCTCCAACACCTAGTTAATTTTAAAGGATGTAGATTTGCACTTACCTCATCCATTAATATTTCAGATTTTAAATTTCCATCTACATTGCTTACAACACGCCTATCATGGCCGACGAGTCACTGGCTCCAATACACATCTCTGGAGGGCACCGCAGTTCACAACCTGCCAACGAGGTCTACTGTTTTTCTTGCACTTTATTTTGTGAACACAATGTGTGTTCAACTGCTCATGTTTCAAATTTAGCTCAGTATGAGAGACTTTAAATGCCAACTGGAAGTCAGTGGAAATTCACAAAATATACACGACTGTCCATTACACTGCTTCAAAAGTTTCCATGACATTCGCATTTACACTTTAGAAATCTAGGCTGGCTGAGCTATTGAGAAATGTCAGGATGCTCAGTCACACTGCTCACTAAGATTGCAGCAAATTCACCATACCAGACAGGAGGCTAACCCTAGAATTTTCTCTATGCACCTTCAATCCAAGATCTAAAATGGTGGTTAGCCCCGCTGCCTCAGTGCCAGGGACCCAGGTTCGATGCTACACTCCGGCAACCATCTGTGTGGAGTTTGTACATTAGCCATGGGAAATGCAGGATGAAGAGGATTGATGAGGACAGAGTGGTGGACGTGATCTATTTGGACTTCAGTAAGACTGGTTAGCAAGGTTAAATCACATGCAATACAGGGATAACTAACACATGGATACAGAACTGGCTCAAAAGGTAGAAGACAGAGTGGTGGAGGGTTGCTTTTCAGACTAGAGGCCTGTGACCAGCAATGCGCCACAAGGATCAGTGCTGGGTCCACTGCTTTTCATTTATATAAACAATTTGGATATGAACATAGGTGACGTGGTAAATCAGTCAGCAGGTGACTCCAAAATTGGAGGTGTAGTGGACAGCAAAGGTTATCCCAGTACAACAGGATCTTGATCACATGGACTAATAGGCCAAGGAGTGGTAGATGGCGTTTAATCTAGATAAATGCAAGGTGCTGTATTTTGGAAAGGCAAATTAGGGTTATACACTTAAGGGTAAGGTCCTTGGGAGTGTTGCTGAACATATAAATCTTGGAGTACTTGCTCATAGTTCCTTGAAAGTAAAGTCCCAGGTAATTAGGATAGCGAAGGTGATGTTTGGTGCTTGCTTTTATTGGTAAAATGATTCCTGATGAAGGGCTTTTGCCCAAAACGTCGATTTTGCTGCTCCTCAGATGCTGCCTGAACTGCTGTGCTCTTCCAGCACCACTAATCCAAAAGCTTGCTTTTATTGGTCAGTGCATTGAGTATAGTAGTTGGAACATCATGTTGCAGCTGTACAGGACATCAATTAGGCCACTATTGAAATATTGGTCACCCTGCTATAGGAAGGGAGTGAAACTTGGAAGGGTTCAGTAAAGATTTACAAGGATGTTGCCAGGGTTGGAGATTGAGCTACAGGGAGAAGCTGAATAGCCTGGAGCAGAGACTGCGGAGTGATCTTAGAGGTTTATAATATCATGAGGGGCACGGATAGTGTTATTGGACAAGGCCCTTTTCCCCCCAAGGTGGGGTAGCCCGAAACTAGAGGGCATTGATTTAAAAGGGACCTAAGGGGCAATATTTTCATGCAGAGTGTGGTATATAGTGTATAGAATGAGCTGCCATAGAAGTCATGGAACAGATCATTCTGCTATGATGCACATTTCAGTAACACAAATTAGTCAGTCAAGTTACAACGAATTGGGGACACGTCTAAAATGTTAACTTTTAGAATGTGTTGGTTGTAACACTATCACATGGCCAACACTAAGCACGGTTTCTAAAGCGCGGATTTTCAATAATGCGGGCTTGCATGAGAACAACAATCGCATTGATTACATTACAGTGTGGAAACAAGCCCTTCGGCCCAACAAGTCCACACCGACCCGCCGAAGCGAAACCCACCCATACCCCTACATTTACCCCTTACCTAACACTATGGGCAATTTAGCATGGCTAATTCACCTGACCCTGCACATCTTTGGACTGTGGGAGGAAACCGGAGCACCCGGAGGAAACCCACACAGACACGGGGAGAACGTGCAAACTCCACACAGTCAGTCGACTGAGGCGGGAATTGAACCCGGGTCTCAGGCGCTGTGAGGCAGCAGTGCTAACCACTGTGCCACCGTGCCGCCCACATTGCAGAAGAACTACTGTACAATTACAACATGTAAAAGGCATCTGGATGGGTACACAAGTGGGAAGGATTCAGAGGGATATAGGCCAAATGGGCCTGGATTAATTTAGGATATTTGGTCAGCATGCATCAGTTGGACCAAAGGATGTTTCCATGCTGTATATCTCTAAGGACTTTGTAATGCTCAGGAGGGTTGGTGTGGACTTGTTGGGCCAAATGGCCTGCTTCCACACTGTAGGGATTCTACAACACCGAAAACAAAGCCCCAGATAAACAACTCCCAAGGAAAAGATCAAACCTATATTTATTTTACATATTGGAACACCTTAAAGTATTTTACAGCAATTATTTTCTAGTGTCATTGTTCTGACATCAATTTGTTGATAGCAAAATCTCAAACTGAGGTAAGTGACAAGTTAATCTTTGCCAATGTGCTTCTAATTTTGACAACAGCTGATACAAGTAGTATAACTGTGCAGTCCCATTATTAAAATTTGCTTTCAAATGCTCCAAGTTTCACACTAGTCCTTGTTAGCTTCTGATGTGTGGCTCTTGCCTGGTCACTGCAGTAGGACCTTTATCACTGAAGCCCCAGTTAAAACATCTCTTGCCATCCAATCATAGCAAATCCCATTAAGATTTATGCTTCAGAAACAGGGAAGTTGTAATAGCTAAAAGTTCTTTCCACAAGCTCGAGAATGGCAACAGGAGAATCTGGGAACTCACTGTCAACAATATATCGGAATTTAATTTTCATTTTACCACAAAGAATTTAGAAACTGCTGCAGTAATCATTTTTATTAAAATTCAGTGAACTACCTTCTATCGCAATCTTCTTGCTTCACGCTCAGATTCCAAAAGTGTGAGTACATCTCCCTCACGGACTGGCCCTTTCACGTTTCGAATGATGGAACGGTTGCTGTCATCCATAAATTCCACACGGACCTGCAGATAAATCAAAGAATTAGAACAGAAGAGTTGACTCAGCAGCAACACACAAAATTGCTCAGTTATGCCATTATGACAACTAACCAAGGAATGCAGGAAAACAACTGTATATTAGACTCCATTTAGAACTGGTTAATACGAGTTATCTAGCAGTATTCAAATTCCTCGATACAGGCAAAGTTTGAACAAAGATGCTAGCCAGTTGACAAAACCCAGTTGCCCAATTAGAGGGATTCTCATTTTAGAAGAACTGCAGCAACATTCATAATATATAACATGCCCAATTCTTTAGGCCGATTCACATGAACTTTAATGCAGGACTGTAGGTTTAATCTGTGCCTGAAAACAAATATACCTATTGCAAAAAATGAACTTAGATTTCAAAATACAGATATATTTGTGGGTCAATGGTGTTTTGATTTTTTTAGAAAGGTTAGAAAGTGACATGGACAACAATCTAAATCCATTTGAGAAGACATGACACGAGTCAACTGCCCAGCCTGTGGTATTAGTGTTACATTACTGGTCGAGAAACTGTTGAAGTTGAAGGTATGTATTGTACCTTTAAGAGAGCAAATGCTATTCTGAACTGAGAGATTATAAGCATCTGCGTCATATGACTAGATATTTTCATTTATCCAGTACACAGACTATGTAACATTTGTCTGTGAAATAGATACCAAGTCAGTTGCTGTTTTGACAACAATTTCATTTTAACCAGTTTAAATTATGTCCCAAGAATACTAAAACCCAATCGAGTTTGAATGTTTTGCCAACATCGAACAAATGAGACGATCTGATGTTGGGGGTATAAAAAAGGCAAGCATTTTGAAAATTAGACAGAGCAAATGCCATCAACACAAATCCAAGAAATTAGGAAACACTGTCAAAAGGTACCTTTTCAAATGAAACACATTCACAGTTAAAAAAAAGACAGACGACACTCAGATCTTTAGCTAGAAGATAGAGGATGACATGGTTTTGAAGTTAAGCTGATGTAATTTTAATAAGCGTTTTATTGGAACAGTATACTGTATTAGAGTTGGAGGCAAATGGTAAGCAGTTAAGAGAATGGGGCTTAGAATTGTGAACAGTTTTGCTTAATGTTCACTTTTAGAGTTAAAAAATAAATTGATGTTATTTTATTTAAATAGTGGAAATTGGAGAGTTCACTCATTTAGATTACAAGGAGAGGTGAGCTTTTCTGGGTGTTTAATTAACAGAAGAGCTCACTGCCATGTTGTAACAGGAATCTTCATCTTCCAGTTCAGTTCAGATGACAGCAGTTTTTCCCCTAACAGGAGAATAGAGTCTCAGTTCAGATGAACCAGGCACCTCAGGAAAAAGAACTTCTAATCTGTGCAGTTTCTAAGCAGAGAGTCTGGATTTATGTATTCAAGATGTTAGGAAAGGAGAATGTTTAGACCATCAAAATTGATAAAGATATATGACAACAGAAAGGAACCTTAAAAAAGGATTTTGATCCAAACCAGGTGTTAAAGTCTAATCTATGTGGAACATTTAAGCCGGAGGATAAATTTGTTAACCTAAAAAGTAGTCAGCCTATACAATTCTGTACAACGGAAAGCTTTTGAAGTTAAAATTTTAAATATTTCCAAGAAAGATATACACTTCTTAGGGCTAATGGAATCAAAAGGTATAGGGCAAAAACTGAAATTGAACTGCATGATTAGCCATGATCAAACTGAATGGTGCAACAGCTCATAGGATCAGACAGCCCACACCTGGTCTTAATTTCCATGTTCTGTGTTATTATACTTCAAATAGATAGGAGGTTGAAAGTTCATTTTGATGTTTGTATTAAAACCAAAGTTTCTCTACACATAGCTATTTCCTTTTTGACAAATAAACTTGCATCGTTATTTAATAAAGATCTGGCATCTCAAAATGACTTAATGACTAACAACCAAATTAATTACAAAAATTAAACATTATCGACCAGACAAGTTCTCATTCTGGGACTTTATTTTAGCGAGTATCAGCCTCAGTTGGGATCATGTTAATATGCAAATATTCTTGGGAGTTATACACAGTCTCACATTTGGATGTGTGACCTCATACATCCAAACTTGTTTTATATGGCTTTCATGCTCCAGTTTTAAAAGATACTGCAGAACTGATTCCTTACCTGAGTACATTGCCCCTGTGAACCAGTCCTTCCAAGAATTTTGGTAACCTATTACAAAAAAAATCACTTAAGCAAGTTGCGAACTGTCAGCTATACATAACACAGAATCCAAATCCCCACAGTGCAGAAAGAGGCCGTTTGGCCCATCAAGCCTGCACCATCCCAACCCAGATCCAACTTATCCCCACAACCCCACATTTACCATGGCCAACCACTTAGCCCGTAAATTTCTGGTCATTACAAGTAATTTACTATAGCCAATACGCCTAACCTGCACATCTTTAGATTGTGGGAGGAAACCAAAACATCCGGCAGTAACCCATGCAGACACTGGGAGAACGTACAAACTCCAAATAGCTAGCTACCCAAGGCTAGGGATCAGAGTTGATCCCTGCACTGTGAGGCAGCAATGCTAACTACTGAACCACCTTGCTGCCCATACCTATACAATCAATAGATTCACTCATGCAGTACCTTTAGATTGACAACATCACAAGTACTGATCAAATTTTAAGTAGTTCAAAGTTTTTCAACAATCCAGCCTCAACATCAGTATACCTCCCCTCCTCTCCCTACCCCAGCATCAGCAGCATCAACTAGAGGGCATAGGTTTAGGATAAGGGGAGAAAAATTTAAAAGGGACCTAAGGGGCAACGTTTGCATGCAGAGTGTTATGTGCATATGGAACAAGCTGCCCGAGCATCGCAGGCTTATACAACTACTTTATTTAAATACATCTGAATGGGGTATATGAATAGGAAGGTTTAGAGCGATATGGGCCAAGTGCTGGCAAATGGGATTAATTTAGGATATCTGGTTGGCATGGACAAGTTGGACTAAAGGGTCCGTTTCCGTGCTGTACATCTATGACTAACTTTACTGCACTTACTCAAACCTTGTCTTCAAAAGCTCAAAACCTCAACTTCTCACAGCATTTCCACTGCAGCAATGGCACATACACAGGCCTAACAATCAGAATTAGTGATCTTTGAGAAGATTTGTAGCTTAGGTTGAGGTTCTGGACACAAGCTTGCTCACTGAGCTGGAAGGTTTGTTTTCAGACATTTCGTCACCATATTAGGTAACATCAGTGAGCCTCTGGCGAAGCACTGGTGTTAGTGACCCACTTTCTATTTCATCCACATAAATAGAAAGGTGGTCAATAACACCAGTCCTTCACTGGAGGCTGACTGATGTTACCTAGTATGGTGACAAAACTTCTGAAAGCAAACCTTCATCCGGAATCAGAGAATCTCTCTAGTGTGGAAACAGGCCCTTCAGCATAAGTCAACACTGATCCTCCGAACAGTAACCCACCCAGAGCCATTCCCCCTACCCTATTATCCTATATTTATCCCTGACAACTACACCTAACACATCCCTGAACACTACAGGCAACTTAGCACGAGTCAAGACTAGAGCCGTGCTGGAAAAGCACAACAGGTGCCAGTGTAACCACGGAAAATGGACCATTCTACGTAGCCAATAAAGACAGGCATAGCTTTCGCCTGGAGGAAGTGGGAGGATTCGAAGGAGAAATTATTAAGGGTGAGGACTAATTCAGCCAAACAAATGAGTGTCAGTGGAAGTGTACTGGTGGGGACGTCAGGGGAGGAAGAAACAGAGGGCTTGGAGGACCAGTCATAGCGGACAGAGGTGCAGAGGGATTGGACGTCCATGGTGAAGATGGGGTGTTGACGACTGCATTGGTGCCACCTCGTGCTCCTGTGAGAAGGTTGTGCAGTTCACCAACTTCACCAACACATGCCACCCCAAACTTAAATTCACTTGGAGCATTTCTGACGCCTCCCTCCCCTTCCTGGACATCTCCATCTCCAATGACGACTGACTCAACACTCACATTTTTTACAAACCCGACTCCCACAGCTACCTGGATTACACCTCTTCCCACCCTACCTCCTGCAAAAAGGCTATCCCGTATTCTCAATTTCTCCGCCTCATCTGCTCCCAGGAGGACCAATTCCACTACAGAACACACTAGATGGCCTCCTTCTTTGAAGACCGGAATTTCCCTTCCCATCGTGGTTGAAGATGCCCTCCAACGTATCTCATCCATGTCCCACACGTCCACCCTCAAACCCCACTCCTCCAACTGCAACAAGGACAGAACCCCCCAGTCGTAATCTTCCAAGCCACCAACCTCTGCATAAACCACATCTGCCGACATTTCTGCCACCTTCAAACAGACCCCACCACCAGGGGTATATTTTCCTCTCCACCCATCCGCCTTCTGCAAAGACAGTTCCCTCCGGACTACCTGGTCAGGTCCATACTCCCGAATAATCCACCCTCCCCTCCTAGCACCGTAGGAATTGCAAAATCTACACCTACACCTACCCCACCCCTCAAGGCCCCAAAGGAGCCTTCCACATCCATCAAAGTTTCACCTGCACATCCACAAATGTCATTTATTGTATCTGTTCCTCCCGATGTGGTCTTCTTTACATTGGAGAGACTGGACACCTTCTCGCCGACTGCTTTAGGGAACGTCTCTGGGACACCCGCACCAATCAACCCCACTACCCCATGGCCGAACATTTCAACTCCCCCTCCCACGTTGCCGAGGACATGCAGGTCCTGGGCCGCCTCCACATTCACATGATGCCTGGAGGAAGAACGCTTCTCATCTTCTGCCGCGGAACACTTCAACCCCAGGGCATCAATGTGGACTTCACCAGTTTCCTCATTTCCCCTCCTCCTATCCTACCCTAGTTCTAACCTGCCAGTTCAGCATCATCCTCATGACCTGTCCTACCTGCCAATCTTCTTTCCCACCTATCCACTCCACCTCCCTCTCTGACTTATCACCTTCATCCCACCTCTTGCACTCTTAGCTACCTTCTCCTCACCCCCACCCATTTATCTCTCCATGAGGCTCCCAGCCTCATTCCTGAAGGGCTTTTGCCCGAAAAGTCGATTTTCCTGTTCCTTGGATGCTGCCTGACCTCTTGTGCTTTTCCAGCACCACTCGGATCTAAATTCTGACATCCAGCATCTGCAGTCCTCACTTTGACCCACAATTTAGCATGGCCAATTCACCTAACCTGGACATCTTTGGATTGTGGGAGGAAACTGGAACACGTGAAAGAAACGCACACAATGATGGGGAGAATGTGCAAACTCCACACAGTTGAAAGTGGTTGGAATCGAACTCTGGTCCCTAGCCCTGTGAGGCAGCAGTGCTAACCACAGCCACCATGCCGCCCTTAGGAAATTGCACCCAGCTATATTACAGTCTCCAATTTCAATTGAGAATTTTACTAGCCTAAAGCACTGAAAATGCTATTTTTTTAGAGCAATAACTTCATTTCAGAATTAATTTGGTATCAAGACTAAAACCATGGCATTTCCACCTTGAAATAACTAGTTTCCTAGTGCAAGCATATAAAATATGAACAGGGGACCATTTGGCCTCTCAAATCCACTCCCCCATTCAAGATAGCAACTGATCTTTTTATTTTGCATTCACCATTCTCTTTAACTCTGAATCTCCTTGCCTAACAATGATCTACCCAACCATCTTAGAGTGTAACCACTGGCTTCTTAGGCAGGCATTTCCAAGTTGCACAATAAGAGAATGTCTTGTGTAGAATGGGCAACAATATTATAACAGTGCCACTTGGTTCTAGACTGACTCACAACAAGAAACATTCATTTGTCAAACCACTGAAAATCTTCTACACTTTAAACTAGCTCTCCCTCAACTCCACTGCAAACAAACACAACATATCCTCACTACATCACTCACTTATTCCAGGTAACAATTTTATAAGCCTCATCTGAACTGTCTCCAATGCTTTTACATCATTAAACAGGACAAAAATGTTCATTAGTTAAAATGCGGTCACAGCAGCAGACACCTGTAGGATTCCACTTGCCATACACTAATTAGTTATACAAAGCCTCAAATTATAGTGTTTTACTGCCAACCAATATTCTATCCACTACCTCTACACCATGAGCTATTTTCTACAATCTTTGATAAGTCACCAAATCAAACACCTTTATATATTCACAAAATAAATCCAGCCTGCAGTTTCTTTTATACACCTTTAGACGGTTTTAATTACAAAAGTAGGGACTTTTGTTCATTTATTTAACCAGGGTTATTTTTTAAAAAACTCTTTAGTGCTTTGCCAATTAATCGGAGACTGCAGAAGTCACTGGACCAAGGCTGAGAGCTATTGCTCCAAATGCTCCGTACATTACACGGCCTCTTGAACGGCAGCATGAACCACGCCAAAGCTTCAAAGAGGGAAGGCCAACACCAGGGAGATTAATCATCCTAAACTCGGGAATACCAGTCACTGAATCGATTACTGGAGTGGGAGGGGAGAGGAGAGAGTGGACAGGGGAAAATAGGAGACAGAACCCCCGCCCCCCAACATCAGGGCGGTCACGGAGGGGGGGTCCAGTATCCCCTCACTGCAGAGCAATGGGGTGGAGGCCAGGCCGGACTGGGGGATGAAGGCCGCCGCTCCGGCTGAAAGCGGTCGGCGCAGAGCAGCCAGAGTGGTAGATAAGGCACCCTCTCTCTCGCTCTCTCTCCCTCCCTCCCCACCACCGAGGGTGCGGCCTGAAGCGCTCTCTACCTTACCCGGGCGAGTTTAACGTTCTGTGTCCGCGGTCCCTCCATGATGGCGGCGGCGCTGAGAAAGGAGCACGTGGTCCGCGCCGCTCCTATTTATACACAACCCAGGGCCCCCCCCCCCCCCGGGCCCGCGCCCGCGCCCGCGCCCTGTCAACTCCCCTCAAAACAAACAATTAATAACATCCCACCGACAACGATAACACCACCCCACTCCGTATTTCACATTATCACTAACAAGGTTCAAATTCAAAATAAAACTTTTCCTTAAAAAAGAACTGTCCGTTTCTCCCACAATTCCGTGCCCGCCCAGGATTCACTGAGGGAAGTAGTTTTTATTATTATTTGATTAATTATAATTTAATATGACTTTTAAAATAAATAAATAAAGTATCGGAAACTCCATATTAATAAAATTAAACATTTTAATTTTGCGGCTCGTCAAGTTCCAGGTGTTTGTCCTTCACAACAAACATGGCGTCAGCGACCAAGATCATTCAGAGGCTGCGGAACTGGTTAGCGGGGGTGAGTCTGTAAACTTCAATAATAATGTGTCCCAGCTGCTCGGGGAAAACATATTGCCACTATACAGTCAGCTTTAATGCTAAATGCTTGCTGCGGAAGTAATAGCTACATGTAAATTAAAATCAAATGCCTGTTGCGAGCCTCTTCACAACAATCTCTATCCTCAATCAAAAACAGCAACTGCTGGAGAAGTTTAGTAGGTCTGACAGTTATGTGTGGAGAGAAAGCACAATTAACGTTTCCAGTCCCTTCTTCTCTCAACAGTGGGGGCAGGTCCAGCACGTTGCTACAAAAGGTAAGGCCGAAGCGTTCGCAACAAATTTCAGCAAAAGTGGATGATCCATCACGGTCTCCTGCACAGGTCCCAAGCATCAATTTTGGGCAATTTGGTTCATTCCGTAAGCTATCAAGAAGCGACTAGAGGCACTGACTGTGTTTTGATAGTAGTACTGAAGACTTTTGCTCTTTACCGAAGCTATTTCAGTACAGTTACAACACTGGCATCCACTTGAAGTTGTGGAAAATGATCCAGGTGTATCCCATGCACAAAAAAGGATAAACCCAATTCTGCCAGTTACCAGATTATTGGTCTACTTTCGATCAACAGCACAATGTTGGAAGAGGCTGGGCTGTTAGCACTGGGGGGAAAAAAAACCTGTGCATTGACACAAAACAGAAATTTGTCTGAAAATCTCAGCAAGCCTGGTAGCATCTGTGGAGAGAAATCAGTTAATATTTCGGGTCGAGTGACCCTCCTTCAGATAGCTCTGAAGCAAGTTACTGAACCTGAGATGTAAACTCTGATTTCACTCCACTGGTGCTGCTAGACCTGAGATTTTTCAGTAGAGTCTTAGAAATGTGCAGCACAGAAATAGACTCTTTGGTCCAACTCATCTATGCTGATCAGATATCCCATTTACCAGCATTTGGTCCATATCCCTCTTCAATCCTTCCTATTCATATACCTATCCAGATGTTTTAAAAATGTTGTTATTGTACCAGCCTCCACCACTTCCTCTGGCAGCTCATTCAATCCATACACCACCCTCTACAAGAAAAAGTTGTCCCTGAGATCCCTTTTAAATCTTGCCTCTCTCGCCTTAAAACTATGCCCTTTTAGTTTTGGACTCCCCACCCCAGGGAAAAGGTCTTGTCTGTTTACTCTATTCATGCCCCTCATGATTTTGAAATCTCTGATGCTCCAGGGAAAACAGTCCCAGCCTATTCAGCCTCTCCCTAACAGCTCAAACCATCCAACCCTGGCAACATGCTTGTAAATCTTTTCTACACCCTCTCAAGTTTCACAACACCTTTCCTATAGCAGGGAGAGCAGATATGCACACATTATTCCAAAAGTGGCTTAACCAATATCCTGTACAGCCACAACATGACCTCTCAACTTATAGCAACTCACAGAGTCATAAAGTCATAGAGATGTACAGTATGGAAACAGACGCTTCGGTCCAATTCATCCATGCCGACTAGATATCCCAACCCAATCTAGTCCCACCTGGCAGTGCTTGGCCCATGTCCTTCTAAACCCTTCCTATTCATACACCCATCCAAATGCATTTTAAATGTTGCAATTGTACTAGCCTCCACCGCTTCCTGTGGCAGCTCATTCCATACACCTACCACCCTCTGCGTGAAAAAGTTGCCCCTTAGGTCTTTTTTTTATATCTTTCCCCTCTCACCCTAAACCTATGCCCTCTAGTTCTGGACTCCCCCACCCCAGGGAAAAGACTTTTTCTATTTATCCTATACATACCCCACATAATTTTATAAACCTCTATAAGGTTACCCCTCAGCCCTCTAGGGAAAACAGCCCCAGCCTGTTCAGCCTCTCCCTATAGCTCAAATCCTCCAACCCTGGCAACATCCCTGGAAATCTTTTCTGAACCCTTTCAAGTTTCACAACATCTTTCTGATAGGAAGGAGACCAGAATTGCATGCAATATTCCAACAGTGGTCTAACCAATGTCCTGTACAGCCGCAACATGACCTCCCAACTCCTGTACTCAGTACTCTGACCAATAAAAGAAAGCATACTAAACGCCTTCTTCACTACCCTAACTACCTGCAACTCTACTTTCAAGGAGTTATGAACCTGCACTCCAAGGTTTCTTTGTTCAGCAACACTCCCTAAGACTTTACCATTAAGTGTATAAGTCCTGCTAAGATTTGCTTTCCCAAAATGCAGTACCTCACATTTATCTGAATTAAACTCCATCTGCCACTTCTCAGCCCATTGGCCCATCTGCTCAAAATCCTGTTGTAATCTGAGGTAACCTTCTTCGTTGTCCACTACACCTCCAATTTTGGTGTCATTTGCAAACTTACTAACAATACCTCTTATGCTCGCATCTAAATCCTTTATATAAATGATGAAAAGTAGTGGACCCAGCGTCGATCCTTGCGGCACTCCACTGGTCACAGGCCTCCAGTCTGAAAAACAACCCTCTGTCTTCTACCTTTGAGCCAGTTCTGTATCCAAATGGTTAGTTCTCCCTGTATTCTATGATATCTAACCTTGCTAACCAGTCTCCCATGGGAACCTTGTCGAATGCCTTGCTGAAGTCCATGTAGATCACATCTATCGCTCTGCCCCCAACAATCCTCTTTGTTACTTCTTCAAAAATCTCAATCAAGTTTGTGAGACGATTTCCCACGCATAAAGCCATGTTGACTATCCCTAATTAGTCCTTGCCTTTCCAAATACATGTACATCCTGTCCCTCAGGATTCCCTCGAACAACTTGCCCACCACTGACCGTCGGGTTCACTGGTCTATAGTTCCCTGGCTTTTCCTTACCACCCTTCTTGAATAGTGGCGCCACATTAGCCAACCTCCAGTCTTCCGGTACCTCACTTGTGATTATCGATGATACAAATATCTCAGCAAGAGGCCCAGCAATCACTTCTCTAGCTTCCCAAAGAGTTCTAGAATACACCTGATCAGGCCCTGGGGATTTATCCACCCTTACCCTTTTCAAGACATCCAGCACTTCCTCTTCTATAATATGGACATTTTTCAAGATGTCACCATCTATTTCCCTACATTTCATATCTTCCATATCATTTTCCACAGTAAATACTGATGCAAAATACTCGTTTAGTATCTGCCCCATCTCCTGTGGCTCCACACAAAGGCCGCCTTGCTGATCTTTGAGGTGCCTTATTCTCTCTCTAGTTACCCTTTTGCCTTAACGTACTTGTAAAAACTCTTTGGATTCTCCTTAATTCTATTTGCCAAAGCTATCTCATGTCCCCTTTTTGCCCTCCTGATTTCCCTCTTAAGTATACTCCTACTTCCTTTATACTCTTCTAAGGATTCACTCAATCTATCCTGTCTATACCTGACATATGCTTCCTTCTTTTTCTTAACCAAACCCTCAATTTCTTTAGTCATCCAGCATTCCCCATACCTACCAACCTTTCCTTTCACCCTAACAGGAATATACTTTCTCTGGATTCTCGTTATCTCATATCTGAAGGCTTCCCATTTTCCAGCCGTCCCTTTACCTGTGAACATCTGCCCCCCCAATCAGCTTTTGAAAGTTCTTGCCTAATACTGTCAAAATTGGCCTTTCTCCAATTTAGAACTTCAACTTTTAGATCTGGTCTATCCCTTTCCATTACTATTTTAAATCTAATAGAATTATGGTTGCTGGCCCCAAAGTGCTCCCCCACTGACACCTCAGTCACCTGCCCTGCCTTATTTCCCAGGAGTAGGTCAAGTTTTTTGCACCTTCTCTAGTAGGTACATCCACATACTGAATCAGAAAATTTTCCTGTACACACTTAACAAACTCCTCTCCATCTAAACCCTTAACACTATGGCAGTCCCAGTCTATGTTTGGAAAGTTAAAATCCCCTACTGTAACCACCCTATTATTCTTACAGATAGCTGAGATCTCCTTCCAAGTTTGTTTCTCAATTTTCCTCTGACTATTAGGGCGTATATAATACAATCCTAATACAGTGATCATCCCTTTCTTATTTCTTAGTTCCACCCAAATAACTTCCCTGGATGTATTTCTGGGAATATCCTCCCTCAGTACAGCTGTAATGCTATCCCTTATCAAAAACGCCACTCTTCCTCCTCCCTTGCCTCCCTTTCTATCCTTCCTGTAGCATTTGTATCCTGGAACATTAAGCTGCCAGTCCTGTCCATTCCTATGCCATGTTTCTATAATTGCTATGATAATCCAGTGCCATGTTCCTAACCATGCCCTGAGTTCATCTGCCTTTGCTGTTAGGCCCCTTACATTGAAATAAATGCAGTTTAATTTATTAGTCCTACCTTGTCTCTGCCTGCCCTGACTGTTTGACTCGCTTCTGTTCTCAGATTGATCTCTTTCCTCACTGTCTCCCTGGGTCCCACCCCCCCACTTTACTAGTTTAAATCCTCCCAAGCAGCTCTAGCAAATCTCCCTACCAGTATATATTGATCTCGAACTCAGCACCGCCTTCCTAACCTGCAATCTTCTTCCTGACCTCTCCGCCCCCACTCCCACTCCGGCCTATCACCCTCACCTTGACCTCCTTCCACCTATCGCATTTCCAACGCCCCTCCCCCAAGTCTCTCCTCCCTATCTTTTATCTTAGCCTGCTGGACACACTTTCCTCATTCCTGAAGAAGGGCTCATGCCCGAAACGTCGATTCTCCTGCTCCTTGGATGCTGCCTGACCTGCTGCGCTTTTCCAGCAACACATTTTCACCCCTTCCAATTTAGGTGCAATCCATCCATCTTTTACAGGTCGCTCTACCCCAAAAGAGATTCCAATGATCCAAAAATGTGAATCCTTCTCCCATACACCAGCTCCTCAGCCATACATTCATCTGCTCTATCCTCCTATTCCTGTCCTCACTAGCTTGTAGCACCAGGAATAATTCAGATATTACTACTCTCGAGAACCTTTTTAAATTCCTGCCTAACTCTCTGTAATCTCCCTTCAGAATCTCAACCCTTTCCCTTCCTATGTCATTGGTTTCAGCGTGGACAATGATCTCTCGCTGGCCCCTCTCTCCTTTGAGAACATTCAGCCCTTTGCTCAATGCAATAATTTCCTTTCTTATTTGATTTCCAGCATCTGCAGTTCTTTTGGGTTTTTTTGATCTGAGCATTGATGTTCAGTTTGCATTTTGCCAGAGCTACTCAGCTTTTACTCTCAATTCCTTGGTCCAAGCATGGACTAAATAGCTGAACTTTAGAGGTGAGGTGAGAGAAAAGTACCTTGCATTCAAGATAGCATTCTGCCAAGAAATCAAGTAAAACTGGAGTCAGTGGGAAACAGTTGGAAAAATCCTCTGGTTGAAGTCATACCTGATGCAAAGAAAGATGTTTGTTTGTTGAAGGTTGATCATCTCAGCTCCAGGACATCACTGCAGAAGTCCCTCAGGATAGTGTCCTGGCCTTAACCATCATTGGTTGCTTCACCAATGACTGTGCAATCATCAGAAAACATCTTGACTTTTGACTTAATGATGGAGAAACAATGTTCAGCACCATTTGTGATTTCTTGGATACTACAGCAGTCCATGTGCATGTATAGCAAGACCTTATATATGTACATGCTGTAGATATATACTTTCCCTTTAAGCCAGTATTTAACATTTGAAAAGTATTGCAGATAAAGTTATCCCAGCCAATATTTATTTATAAAGTTTAACATTGGCAGATATTGGAAACTTTTTAAAAAAAGATGTTCATGCAATATGCCAATATTTATTGCCCATCCTTCATAGCCCTGGAAAAGGTAGTGGTGAACTGTTGTCTTGAATGGTTGCAGTATAGAGACACCCGCTGTGCTGCTGGAAGGGAGTTCCAAGGTTTGGCTCAGTGACAATGAAGGAACAGTGATATATTTCCAAGTCAGGATAATGGTGCTCTTCCATGCATCTGCTGCTCTTGTCCTTCTTGCTGGTGAAGTTTGCAGATTTTGTTGAATAACTCAAAAGAATCTGGTATTCTGAGCCAGTAAGAAAATGCAATGACCATTCATTGTTAGCTTATTGAGACCAGTCCCAGAGGATCAAAAGGCTGCTCTCTCATTACAAGGATACACCTGGTAGTGGTTTAACCTGAGGATTACTATGCCTCAGATGAGGGGAGACATTGAGAAGGAGATTATCTTCAATTGTAATCTCTGCGATGACAGGAATTGAACTCATACAGTTGGCATTACTCTGCATAGGAAACCAGCCATCCAGAAAACTGAGCTAAGCAATCCCCTAATTACCCCCTTCCATCACTTTGATCAAAAATAGCCTGATAAGGTGGTAATTGGCAAGTTGGATTTGTTCTGGTTTCTGTGGACAGGACACAACCTAGTAATCTTCCACGTTGCGACAATGTTCAGCTAAATAATAAGTTCATAAGTTTGTATATTTGCACATCAGCATTGCTGCTATGTTACCAGTTGTAGTTCCTTGTTCCATAATTGGTCTTTCAGGACTGTTCTGCATCATCAGCTGGACATTTTGATGTGTATGTGTAAATATGTCTGCAACTGACTCTCGTGTTTTTCTCTCCTGCAGAAGAATCTCCAAGAAAAGTTGCAGCTTCGATACACTGAAATTGCTCTCAGGTAACAGACAAAATAAACTGAGCTGGGATCATCAGAATATAGCCTTCTGTTAAATTTAATTCTTTGTACCTGATGGTCATTGTCGACATGGGACCTTTACTCTGTCTTTCTTGTGTTGGATCTAATGTCAAATTGTTTAATCTGCGTTTTTTTTTAAAGATATTCACTGTATCTCTGTGTAATGTAGAGGGATCTTTATTTTGTTTCTAACCTTGGTTGGACTTGACTTAGAAATTGGAGACTGCCAGTATTTCACAGCATCCCTTTTCCATATCCCAGGTATCAGTTATTCTTTCCTGAATCTGTTTTGGTGCCAGTTTAGCTGTCTTGAGTCTGTGATCAGAATAGGCATTTATTAGATTACTTTTGAATTATTTAAGAATAATAGGAAGGATAGAAAGGGGGCAAGAGGGGAGTGGGAGTGATATTTTTGATTAAGGATAGCATTAGGTTGCACTTGGGGAGGATATTCCTGGGAATACGTCCTGAGAAGTTATTTGGGAGGAATTTGGAACCGAGAAGTAAGAAAGACCCCCCCACCCCCAGTTGTAGCAGAAAACTGAGAAACAAATTTATAAGGACATCTCAGTTATCTGTAAGAATAATTAGAAAGGTTATGGTAGGTGATTTTAATTTTCCAAATGTATACTGGGATTGTAAAGGGCTTGGATAGAGACAAATTTCTTAAGTGTGTACAAGAAATTTTTCTGATTCAGTATGTGGAGGTACCTACTAGAGAAGGTGCAAAACTTGACCTAGTCTTGGGGAAATAAGGCAGGGCAGGTGACTGAGGTGTCAGTGGGGGAGCACTTTGGGGCCAGTGACCATAATTTACTAGTTTTCAAAGACTGATGAAAAAGGATAAACTGGATCTAAAAGTTAAAGATCTGAATTGGAGGAAGGCCAATTTTAACGGTATTAGACAAGAACTTTCAACGGTTGATTGGGGGCAGATGTTCACAGTGGCTGGAAAATGGGAGGCCTTCAAAAAGGAGAGAACGTTAAGTCCAGGGACAGCATGTTCCTGTTAGGGTGAACGGCAAAGCTGGTACGTGTAGGGAATATTTGATGACTAGAGAAATTGAGGTTTTGGTTAAGAATGAGAAGGAAGAATATGTCAGGTATAGACAGCAGAGATCGAGTGAATCCCTAGAAGAGTATAAATGCAGTAGCAATATACGTAAGAGGGAAATCAGGAGGGGGAAAGAAAGGACATGAGATAGCTTTGGCAAAAAGGGTTAAGGAGAATCCACAGGGATTCTACAAATACATTAAGGACAAAAGGGTAACTAGGGAGAGAATAGGGCCCTTTAAAGATCAACAAGGCCATCTGTGTGTGGAACCGCAGGAGATGGGGAAGATACAAAATGAGTGTTTTGCATCAATGTTTACTGTGGAGAAGATAGAGAAAATAGAGAAATAAATAGTGACATCTTGAAAAATGTCCATATTACAGAGGTGGTGGTGCTGGATGTCTTAAAAGGCATAAAGGAGAATACATCCCCAGGACCTGATCAGGAGTACTCTAGAACTTTGTGGGAAGCCGGGGAATTGATTGCTGGATCCCTGGTTTAGATATTTGTAACATGGATAACCACAGGTGAGATGCCAAAAGACGAGAGGTTGGCAGTTGTGGAGCAACTATTTAAGTAAGGTGATAAGGAAAAGTCAAGGAACTGTAGACTGAGCCTGACGTCGGTGGTGGGGCAAATTGTTGGAGGTTATCCTGAGGGTCAGGATTTACACTTATTTGGAAAGGCAAAGACTGATTAGGGATAGTCAATCTGGCTTTCAGATGGGAAATAGTGTCTCACGAACTTGATTGAGTCTTTTGAAAAAGTAACAAAGAGGATTGAAGAGGACAGAGTGGTGGACGTGATCTGTATGGACTTCAGTAAGGCATTCAACAAGGTTCCTCATGGTTACATCACAAGGAATAGAGGGAGAACTAGCTATTTGGATACAGAACTGGCTCAAAGGTAGAAGGCAGAGTGGTGATGTTGAGTTGCTTTTCAGGCTGGAGGTCAGTGACCAGTGCTGTGCCAGAAGAATCTGTCGTCCCGTTCCTGTCTCAGTTGAAGCAAAACGCTCAGAGTCACAGTATAGTTTTACCATCATCTTTATTCTGGGCCCTGGAAGGATAGAGAACAATTGCCCATGTGCACAGGGACATGAGTTCTCAGTCTTCTCTCTCAAGTAGCAGTTTCTCAATGAATTATATCTTCATTTTACAGGGAGGAGCATCCAGATAAGGCAACATACGTATTAATTGAGTGACTGTTACAATCAGCAAACATCAACAGTAAAGATTAAGCCATTTGCTGTTACACAATGAATGTTCTTAACATTGTTAGCTGACATTACATACTGAATGCTACCTCATCTTGTTAAATGGCTCTGCATGCTTTTACACCTTGTTAACCCATTACCCTTGCCTCCAGCACCCCATTGTTAACTGTAAGTTCTTATCTGATCTAAGTCATGTTCAGCGGAACCTCTTATTTCACAAAACTCAAAACTTAACTATTTCCCTACCTGTTCATAGCTGATACACATTCTCAGATCAGTGCTGGGTCCATTGCTTTTCACCTTTTATATAAATGATTTGGATGTGACCAAAGGAGGTATGGTTAGTAAGTTTGCAAATGACTCCAAAATTGGAGGTATAGTGGACAGCGAAGAAGGTTACATCCGATTACAACAGGATGGTGATTGGATGGGGCAATGGGCTGAGGAGCAGCAGATGGAGTTCAATTTAGATAAATGTGAGTTGCTGCATTTTGGAAAGGCAAATCAGGGCAGGACTTATACACTTAATGGTAAGGTCTTAGGGAGTGTTGCTGAGCAAAGAGACCTAGGAGTGCAGGTTCATAGTTTCTTGAAAGTGGAGTCACAGGTAGACAGGATGGTGAAGAAGGCATTTGGTATGCTTGCCTTTATTGGTCAGTGCATTGGGTAGAGGAGTTGGGAGGTCATGTTGTGGTTACACAAGACATTGTTTAGACAACTTTTAGAATATTATGTGTAGTTCTGGTCTCCCTGCTTTCGGAAGGATGCTGTGAAACTTAAAAGGGTTCAGGAAAGAATGACAAGAATGTTGCCAGGGTTGGAGGGTTTGAGCTTTAGAAAGAGACTGAATAGACTACAGCTCTTTTGTCTGGAGTGTTGGAGGCTGAGGGTGACCCTTATAGAGGTTTGTAAAATCACAAGGAGCATGGATAGGGTAGATAGACAAGGTCTTTTCCCTGGGGTGGAGGACTCCAAAACTAGAGGACATAGGTTTAAAGTGAGAGGGGAAAAATGTAAAAGGGACCTAAGAAGAGGCAACCTTTTTTACACAGAGGATAGTGTGTGTATGGAATGAGCTTCCAGAGGAAGTGTGTGGAGGCTGGTACAATTACAAAATTTAAAAGACATCTGGGTGAGTATATGAGTAGGAAGGGTTTAAAGGGATATGGGCCAAATGCTGGCCAATGGGACTAAATTTATTTGGGATATCTGTTCGGCGTGGCCGAGTTGGACTGAATGGTCTGTTTCTATACTGCATATCTCCACGACTCCGTGTTAAAATAATGTGTCAAGTATTTTGCCATTTCTTTTTGCTGACGCTTACAGAACAGGAATATTTAGCATTGAAAATAAGACCATCCTTGATAATAGAAATGACAGAGAAAATGAGATCAGTTCTGTGCATTTTGTTTTGATGAAACCTTACCTTCTTTTTCAAGACAGCAGTTATTGTGCTATCTTGTAACTGCTTACAGTAGCCTCATGGCTCTCCTCCTCCTGTGAAAGGATACTGGTTTTCTTGGTGTAGCTTTTAAGATATTACAGTAATTTTAAGCTGCTCCTTTTGTAAAGACAGGATTTTGGAATGCTTTGTTTCAGGACCCAACCTCCACCCAAGCTCCCAGTTGGCCCTAGCCATAAATTTTCAGATAACTACTACTGTTTACGAGATGGTCGTCGAGAGACATTTCCACCTACTGTCATTTGGTCATCGCAGAAAGCGCTAGCAGCGGGAACACAGGCGCCCAGGTTAGTGGCAGCAAATTCCTTATTCAGTTCCATAATGTTTGGAGCAACGTTAGGAGTGACAGAGTAACATGGGAACAGGAATAGACTATTTTAGAACTTAAACCTTTTCCAGTTAGTTAATCTGTACCTAAATTCATTCACACCTTTTCTTGTATTCCTGCATAGCTTGCCTCTCAAAAATCTATTTATTTCAATTCTAGTCAAGTCAATCCTGGATTTTTTTGGATAGTGGCTACTAAATTCCCTCTACCCTTTGTATTGGGGGAAAAAAACTGTCCTTGTTTAACTCCAACATTGTTCAACTCCAGTTTTAACATTATTCCCCTGAAGAACTAGCACTTATGTATTTTACCTCTTATTCATAAAATCTCAATTTAATCACAATCATCCTTCTAAATTCAGAACAGGTTAATGCCCATACTCAAATTTAACCCTACAATTTTGGTTTACTGGGAGGGTGCACTTTCCTGAGTTTTGATTTATTTTATCCTTCTGACGATCTGTGTTCAAAACTGAAGACATTACTCTGTGGTTTCTGATCATTTTTCCTCTCTTCAGCCCCTCAAATAAGTACCAGCGTTCAGTTGCCAATCTGATTACTTTTCATCCATGCGCACCAATTTTACTGATCTGTACACATAATCCTACTTAAATCTTTGCTCTTCACAGCCCCAAGACTACCTTCATTTTAGAACAATTCCTGATGAAAAGCTTATGCTTTAAACGTCAACTTTCCTGCTCTCGGATGCTGCCTGACCGGCTGTGCTATTCCAGCGCCCCACTTTGACATTTTAGAAAAAACCCAATTTATATTTCCCAAATTTGAAGTTAGCGTGCACTGTTCCCATCATAGTTTTAGCTGATCATGTTGTGTATCTGAACAACTAACATCCAGACTGCCCCCATCACTGGTACTAGTGTCTTGTAAGCCCTGTCCTAGCCATCCCCACGACCGCACTACCCATTTTTCCCAGTTCTTCGTCCACCAAAGAGTATATTTCAAGAGGGTTTTTGAGGACATTTAGAGATATTTTCGAACAGTAAATAGCCTTTCTACCTACATGTTCATTCTTGCATTGACATGCAAAGTAATTAACCCCTCTTGCTCCCCATCTTTTGGTCTTGTGATTGCAATCCAGATTTGCTAACTCAGTATTTGTACAATGGACAGACAGGAGTTAAAGCAAAGAAAGTGCCACTCACCATCCTAACTCAGCCACATGGTCTTGATTTTTACTGTATTCAGTCATTCACTAAGTTATGCTTGCCTGCTTCAATATTTGACTCTTCCTAAGTTCATCCACAATATCCTGCATATGCACAGTACTCACTGATAAATGTGTTTTCTAATATTAAAGAGCACAGCATGTTGGAAACATGAAAAATACAGTATTTGAATAAAACAATTTTTATTGTTTTTTATTACACTTTGTTACTGTTTTATGTCTCAACTACACAGAGCATGCTTTTTATTAACAGGTACCTGTGGGACCAGGGGTATGCTGGCTGATCAAATATTTGCTTGATCAGGATGTCCACGTGATCAATGTAAAAACACATACTAAGTAATAGAAATATAATGCAGGGGATATACACATCATTTATAATTTATTACATGATTTATGCTGTTCCATAATGCAATTTTACCTTAAATAAAACTTAAAAGCAGAGAACCTTCTCACTCGCACACTCAACTGACTAGACAACATGATATTGTGATAATACAGTAAACTTCAGATATTTCAGGTATATACTTTTTGCCAGTTTATCAAGAGTGTCAGTTAAAACAAAGTTTGCTGTACTTTTATCAGATTCACATACTTATGGTTAATGCATTTTATTATTCTGAAATTCAAAAACAAGTATTCCAGTTTGGAGGATTTACAGTGTACCCTTGTGCATACTGGGATATATGTGAGAAGCTTTTCTTCTCATGTCCATGTAAACTATGCAAATTAAAAAACAGTAAAGTTTTTGATTTGGAAATCAGTACTGAATTTATGTAAAGTGACACTGAGAATTAGGATGTTTCCAACCTTATTATCTGTTTCACAGCACATCTGTAGAACTGAATTAATTTCCATCAACTGAATTCCTTCAGAATACAGTAAATTGAACTTCTTTTCTTTGTTCCAGTGGCCAAGGTACTGAAGTAACTAAGGAAGTTGGGAAACCTGTTCTACCTGGGCAGCCAGTCAAGTTGAAGCTTTCCACGGATCAGCCGTATCTGTGACTGGAGGGTGATTGAGATTATCATGAACTTTAACCTTTTATGGTAGTACTGGCAATGGAAAGAAGTTTAAAGTACTGGAGCTGCAGCATTGGACAGCCAGATTGGAACCTGGAGTTTCTGTCACTTTTTGGGGTTTAATGGCTCCTAATGTAAATCAGCTTAGTAATTATCCAAGTTAATAAAGCAAATGGTGTTTTGTGCACTTTTTTTAAAAAGTATCATACTTCATCTGCATCTCGACGTCAAAAGCACATCACTTCTTTGTTACTGGACCCTTTATAACCCATTTAAGTAGCGGGGAAAGTATTTTATATTTTTAGTTTCATTTATCTGAAATGTTTTTCTTTCTGAACATTTGTAATGTTTTCAGTTTTATTACCTTTTAAAAATTAATTTACTGTTAATGCTAGCTGTTGCATTTTGGAATTTTACAGGCCAGTTGTACTCCTTGTGATTGATTTGTTCCCTTGGCCAAGGCTTGTAGTACATATGTCAAGATTGGAGTGGTGCTGGAAAAGCACAGCAGGTCAAGCAGCATCCGAGGAACAGGATGAAGGGCTCCTGCCCGAAACGTCGATTTTCCTGCTCCTCGGATGCTGCCTGACCTGCTGTGCTTTTCCAGCACCACTCTAAGCTTGACTCTGATCTCCAGCATCTGCAGTCCTCACTTTTGCTTTGTAGTGCATATGCTGTACAGAGAGATTGAAAAGAACAGTTGAATTCAGGTCTTGAGCCAGAGCAGCTGCCACAGTCTAAATGGCTCCAGGAATTGGATTTTCATATGGTACAATACTTAATAGAGATTACTGAGAGGAAGTGTAGCATCGTGATAATGTCTCAGGACTAATAATTGAATTCCAATAATAACACTAAATCAATTGAATTACACAAAAAATATCTGGAACCAACAGCTAGTCTAATGATTATCAGGTTGACTGTTGCTTTTAAAAAAGATACCCATCAGGTTTATTAATGTCCTTTGGATGAGGATGACAGATTCCCTTCTCTAATCTGGCCTGCATGTGACTCCAGACCCACAGCAATTTGGTTAATATTTGGTGAACTGACCTTTGAAATGGACTCTGTTAGCCACTCAGTTCAAGGGCAGTTAAGAATAGAAAATAAATGCTGGTCCATCCAGTGGTACCTACATCCCACAAATGAATTTTAAACAAACATTGCACCAGAATAACCACACCATACTAGCTATGACAATCCCAGGCCATGTAAACTAGTTCACTGTTTTCTGACTTAAGCTCTGGTTTAATGGACACGTTATTTGCTCACATTTTCCTTTATCTAAGAATTCAGCTGCATTTGTTTTGTAGGTGTAGAACAGACAACCTTTTTTATAAATTTACTTCAATGAAGTTAGATTGAAAAGTTGCTTGATAGTTTTAACAAACTAAATTGGAATAAAAGTAAATAAATCAACACAGCCAGGGATGAGATTGAGAAAGTGATAATTTATGAAGTGCATAATAATTTAAAAAGTTTTTTAGAATATTTTGAACAGTGTCAAGCTTTTACCTCTGAAGTTCTGGGTTACTCTTCCATTCCTTTTTAGAAAGGAACGCAGAAACATCGAAAATTGGTGCAAGAGTAGGCCATTCAACCCTTTGAGCCTGCAACGCCAATCAACACAATTATGGTTGATCATGCAATTTCAGTATCTCCCTCCTGCCCTTTCCCCATACCCCTTTATCCCTTTAATGCAAGAGCTACATCCAGCTCCCTCTTGAATATATCTAATGAATTGTCCTCAATAGCTTCCTGTGGGAGAGAATTCCACAAGTTCACAGCTCTGAGCGAAGAAATTCTTTCTCATCTTAGTCCTGAATGGTTTTTCCATTATTCTTAGACTGTGATACCCCCCAATTCTGAACTTGCCCAATATCGGGTGTATTCTTCCCACATTTAACCTGTCTAGTCCCATCAGGATTTTATATATTTGTATGAGATGCCCTCCTCATTCTTTTAAGTTCCAGCGAATACAAACCCAGTGAATCCAGTCTTTTCTCATATGTCAGTCCTGCCATCCAGGGAATCAGTCTGGTTAATCTTCGCTGGATTCAATAGCAAAAATGTCCTTCCTCAGACCAGGAGAGCAGAACTGCACGTAATTTGTCACGATTTAATGCTTTGGCAAATGCAATTATAAAACAGCATGGAAGAAGCTGTTGAGCCCATCATGTCTGCTAGCTTCTGAATGAGCAATTTACTCAGTATCTTCCCTAGTCTTTCCCTGTCAACCTGCAAATTTTCCCTTTCAAAGAATTATTCAATTTCCTTTGGACAGCCTCTATGTACTCTCTGTGTCATTTAGTTCCCCTTAAATCTTTAATATACAGTCTGCTTCTCAATTGGATTCCCTACCTGATCTCTTAATGTACATCTCTTTTGTCATCTGGATTTTTTTTTTGTCCTATCTTTCCCTTTTTTGGGAATATACCATTTGTTACCTCTCCATCTCAGTCTCTGGCGACTGACTAACCATGGACATCTACTACGAGCCCACCTACTCTCACCCTACATTTTGTAAAAATGTCACCCCTTATTCCCAGTTCCTCTGCCTCTGCTGCCTCTGTTCCCAGGACAACCAATTCCATCTTAGAAAATCCCAGATGGCCTCGTTCTTCCAAGATCGCAATTTCCCTTTCCGCGTGGTCAACAATGCCCTCCAGCGCATCTCCTCCACTTCCTGCACCTCCGCTCTTGAACCCCACCCCTCCCAACACAATAAGGAGAGAGCCACCCTCGTCATCATGTTCCACCTCAGCAATTTCCACATACATTGCATTATCCTCCGCCACTTCCGCCACCTACAAACACCACCACAAGATATATTTTTCCCTATCAGCAATCCAAAGAGATTGTTCCCTCCGTGACTCCCTCATCTGATCCATGCCACTGCCCCAGCCCACACCCAATTCCCAGCACCTTCTCCTGCCACCACAGGAAGTGCAAAACCTGCGCCCACACCATTCCCCTCACCTCCATCCAAGGCCCCAAAGGATTCACATCCAACAGAAGTTTACCTGTACATTGACCAACGTCATCTACTGTATCCGTTGTAACCAATGTGGTCTCCTGCACAGTGGGAGTTGGGACGCCTTGTGATCATTTCAGAGAACATCCCTGGGAGACCCGCACCAACCAACCCCACCCTACCGTGGCTGAACGCCTCAACTCGCCCTCTCACTCCACCAAGTACATGCAGGTCCTGGGCTGCCTCTTTCGCCAAACTCTTACCACCCAATGCCTGTAAGAACATCTCATATTCCAACATGGTGCCCTGCAACCCAACACAGGATCAATGTGGATTTCATCAGTTTCTTCATTTCCCTTCCCACAACGTTATCCCAGTCCCAAGCCTCCAACTCGGTACCACCCTCTTGACCTGTCCATCACCTTTCCCATCAATCTGCTCCATCCTCCTCTCTGACCTATCACCTTCTCCCTCACTTTCATCTACTTATTGCATTCTCAGCTACCTTCCCAGTAGCCCCACCTCCCTTCCATTCACAGTCTCAACAATATACCATGACTGTGAACTGGAAGGCCTGTTTAAATTAATTCATTGTTCACTTTCAGTTATGCCTGCTAACCTTCAGTTGCATTTTATCAGGGACAGACTTCTTATTCTGTTTGAATTATTCTTACTATATATTCCCCTTTGCCCTTTCCCATATCTAAGCTATCCTTGTAATATGATAATCGTTATTTACTAAACGGTCCCCCATTGATACTTGGCTCACCTCATTCCCAGGATCCTAGTTTAGTGCTGCCTTCTCTCTCGAATAATGGCAAAATATTGTGGATATGGGAAATCTCAAATACAAAACATGCTGGAGAAACTCAGCAGGTCTTGCAGCATCTGTGGAGAGAGAGAGAAAACGCAAGAAACATTGTTCCCTGCCTATTGACCTTCTGACTGGCACTGTGACAATGTAGCTCTCTCTTGGTACTGAGAAACAAGGAGGTATTGGAAGTTTTGGTGGGTTTTGGAAGTGAACAATACTTCAGGTCCAGATGAGTTATATCCCAGGCTGCGGTGGGAGATAAGGGAGGAATTATCAATGCTCTGACCTAAATTTTTATATAGTCTCTGGCCACTGGACAGATGCTAGAGGACTATGAATGTGGTTCCACTTTAGAAAAAGGATGGTAGTGCTAGACCAGGGAAATATTGACTGGTGAATCTAATTTCACTGGTAGGGAAACTACTGTAGAAAATAGGGAAGGTGAAAATTAATCTCCATTTAGAGAGACATGGTTTGATCAGGGATAGTCAGCATAGCTTTGTCAGAGGGAGATCGTGCCTCACAAATTTGGTGGAATTTATTTGGTGACCAAGTGTTTAATGAGGGTTTGGCAGTTGATGTATTTTATATGAATTTCAGCAAGGCCTGTGACAAGGTCCTGCATAGAAACTGATAACAAAGACAAAAACACATGGAATCCAGGGTAACTTGACAAAATGGATGCAAAATTTGCTCAGTGATGGGAGACAGAGAGTGGTGGGAGAAGGCTGTTTGTGTGACTGGAGCCTGGTATCCAATGCATACCACAGGGATCAGTGCTGAGCCTCTTATTGTTTGTGGTGTTCAGAAACAACTTTGATGAAAATGTAGGAGGGATGATAAGTAAGTTTGTGCATAACACAAAGATTGACTGGGTTGTTGACAGGAGGAAGGTTACTGAAGGATATAAATATATTGGTCAGATGGGCTGATCAATTTCAGATGGAATTTAAATCTGGTAAATGTGAGGTGATGCGCTTTGGAAGAAGAAACAAGATAAAGTTGTACTCAGTGAATGGCAAGACAGTAGGAATCTGAGGGATCTTGGGGGTGCTTGTCCACAGATCCCTGAAGGTGACAGGACAAATAATTAGGATAGTTAAATGTTGTGACATGGGGTAAATCCCTCTGCTAACTTAAGGGTGACACACAGAAAAGCTCACCTCGCACCATAAACTGTTAAGTTTCGAGGGGCAAAGAACTATCACAGATCTCACTGTTTAAAGAAAAAAAACAATTTAAATCTTTAAGTCCAAAAGCGAACATTAAAAAACAACTATTTACAGCTCTTTTCTTTTAAACCCATTTTTACCTCCCATTGTTCTGATAAATTCCCTCTTAAATTTACAACAAATCAATTTCAAAGCCAATTGTCCTTTTCAGATGTCAAACTTTCTCTATAGATTTCTCTAAGTTAGCTTTGGTCTTCCGCTGCACAAATTTCTTTTGGACAGGCACCTTTCAGAGAGCTGTTTTGCTGGCAGTCGTTGCTTGCTTGGCTGCTCTTTGCCGTTCTCCCTCTGTTCAAAATGTCCAATTTTATACCCCAAAACATGGTCTCATTTTATTGGTTTGATGTCATCCAAAACAGTAAAATTCAAATTCAATTGGAATTTGGTATCTGGGGCATATTTTAACTGATGGGCCGAATTTGAAGTCTTTTTTGTACCATGGCAACACATCTCCAGCTATTTGTTTCATCCAAATGTTACATTGTTAAATTTTTCAGCACACTCTGTGCCTCTCTGGATCTGTGCCAGCTCCCGCTCTCTCTTAAAGGTACAGTGCACACCTACACCATCATAACATAAGGCATATGAGATGCTTGCCATTATTAGTTATGGCACAGATTATCAGAGCAGGGAGGTCATGTTAACGCTGTATAGAATTTTTGTTAGGCCAAAACTGGAGTAACTGTGTGCAGTTATGGTTACCACACTAAAGGAAGGTGTAATTGTACTAGAGAGAGAGTGCAAAGGAGATTCACCAAGGATGTTGTCCAGGAAAGAACATTTCAGCCATGAAGAGAGGCTAGACAAGTTTAAGTTGTTTTCTTTGTAGCAGAGAAGGTTGAGGGAGGACCTGATAGAGGTGTATAAAATGATGAGGGGCATGGACAAAATGAATAGAAAACAGGTGTTTCTCCTTAGTTAAAGGACCAATAACAAGGGAGCATAATTTTAAAGTGAAAAGCAGGAGCTTTTAAGGAGTTTCAAGAAGTATTTTACCCAGTAGGTGGTGAGGGTCTGCAATGCAGTGCCTGGGAGGGTAGTTGAGGTGGAAACCTCATAACCCTTTAAAAAAATACTTGAATGAGCACATAAGGTGTCATAACATTCAAGGCCATGGGCCTAGTTTGTAAAAGTGAGACTGGTGTAGGTAGTAGTATATTTTTGGAGGTACAGATTTGATGGGCCAGAAGGTCTGTTCTGTAGTGTGTGATTCTATGACACTCTGACAGTGCATCTCTCCCTCCATACTAACTCTGATTTATAAGAATGACATCAGAATATAGAGGTTATGACAATCTTGTAAAATTATCAGAGTGGGGCTCTTGTCATTAGTAAAGGGAGGCTAAGGGATAGCTTCATGGAGGTCATATGAAAAATATTAAAAGTGCTTGATAGGGTAGACTTACCAAAGATGTTCCAAGTCTAACATTAGGGGCCATAAATGTCCAAAAAATTGTAATACATTCAATAAATAATTAGGAGGAACCTCTACTCAGAGAATATGTACTTTATTGCTACTCAAGGCTAAATGTATCAGTAATGTTGATGGATAAATACCTGGACAATTTCAAGAAGTATTATGGAATTTTATAATACCAAGACATCGAGACCTATATAATAGACCCCAATGTCCTTTTCCAGTAATAATATTTCTCTGTGATTTGCTGTTTACTATGAAAGTGTGAGCATTCAGTATGGTTTTATGCAAGTCCATTGTCTGTTATTGTGGAAGACACTTCATATCATTGAAGTAAATGTGTTAATATCTTTGTTTAGTGCCACCAGTATAACTATTTTGGAAATTACTAAAACCATAATTGGTAATTTTAGGCTATTTACAAGCTCAAGTGTAATACAAATAGTGTGCAGTACCATACTTCTACCAACAGATGATGCTACCACATCAATCTTGCATCTGAAATGATGGGGTCAATAATTGATATTTTCCTGTCTATTCAGAGATATTATTACATACCAAGACCCTGTCTCTGGACCAAACAGGACTTCACCTGGGCCTTCTGGCTCAGAGATCAGGACACTGCACCACATGAGCTCTAATACGGTTAATTATTACTGTGCTGTTCTATTCTGTGAAATTTTAGCTACCTGAGAATCATGACAATGTAAAGATTTGTTGTATGTTTCAAATACTTTCACTAATGATTTGGGGAAGAGCCCTCATACAGAGTGCTTATTCAGGACTCCAGGAGAAGATAGTTGTGTGCCTGAGATCCAGGCAGCCATTAAGGATCAGAAATTGAAAAGCGTACAAATGTTATTAGTACAGAAATCCATCCATGCAGAGTCAAACAACATGGAGATGACTTGAAGAGGTTGCTGGGGAGATTTTGGGGCCTTGCACCAAAGAGAAATTTCACCTGATCAGGACTAATATCAGATGGACTCAATCTACATGTTTGGTCTTCCTCCATACTGAGGTTACTGAGTAAACTTTGCTGACTGAAGGTGGTGTTAAAGTTCAGAGTAGCCCGTGGCAGCAAGAAAACCTACTGCCCCCTCCAATTCCATTTTGATTTAATCCCCTCCTTCTCTCCCTATGTCCCACCCTCCCCCACTACCCCCTTCACTTTTTTGATGTCAACATTGCCCTCAACAAGCTTTACTTCTTAATATACAATTGGCCACATGGGTGTTTTCCTGGTGGTGGACAAATATACAAAAAGATATATATATCAATGGGTGACATTGTTGGAGGGGGTGGGGGGGTGGGTAGAATGCAGACTTCAGAGGCCCTCATCATGCAGAGAGAAAACACCTACGGCACTTGCTAAATTGGACATTTTCGCTGAAGCGCAGCAGTGGGTGTGTATCATGTGCAAGCTTGTTTTTCAGTGTGAAAGCACTAATAATGCTCCTCAGAATATGTATCTCTCATACTGTTGTGTTGGGAGCATTTCATCTCTTCCTGGGCAACTACTTATTCTTGGTTTTGTTTTTGAGTGTTCTGCCAATTACCATTGTACGCAGTGCTGAATATCTACCTCTCTGTTAAACCCAGTCAGTGGACTCCATTTTTCCTCCTGCCTCCCAAAACTGTTCTGATACAAAAACAGAAAGTGTTGGCGAAACTCAGCAGGTCTGGCAGGATCTGCAGAGAGACAAATAGTTAATGTTTCAAGTCCATTGATCCTTTGTCAGAACTGAAAATTGGCGGGAAAAGGGTTGTATTTATGCTGATGGGGTGAGAAGTGAATGAAGTACAGGATGTGATGCCGAGAGAAAGAGGGAGAGAAAATAAGGGATAGACAAACAAAGAGATGTTGATGATGTGCTGAGAAAGAGAGAGACCAAAGAATTGAACCCACACAATTGGTGTGACTCTGCATTGCGAACTGACCCTATTCCTATACAATCTATTGCTCTGTTTACAATCTTCAGTTGGCAGGGATTACAATCTGGTGGTCTTTTACATTTTATGAAAGGGAAAACATTCTCTCAGCAATTAGCCAGTTTTTTTTCTCCTGATTACTGAAACCTTGGGTAATTTGAGCCTTTTTCTGATAAGCTAAAAATATGCATGTTTTATGGTTATTCTAGAACATCAGGACTCTTGGGTGGAACTCTACAGTTTACTTGGCAATGACAATTGGTTCATCAATCAAATTGCATGGAGACAAGATACAGCTCATGTGCAATGCTTTCAGTCACAAAATGTCCAGGGAGATGCAACAAAGAAAGCCTAGGGTGAATGTAGGAAACATACTGGGGAATTTTTGTTAGATTTCTGATGGCAATTGACCAAGTTTACAGAGCCAGCAGTAAATTCCAGAATTCGCTATGCTCCATCTACCTTCTATAAAGGTGATATGCATATATAACTCTCATTAATTCATGCAGCTCTGTCCTGAAGGACTGTAGCCAGCCTGTTGCAGAATTTGGTAACCTGTTTCATAGGTTAATGATTCTGTGAAATAAAATACTTTTACAAGCCACTTTATATATCAACCTAGCGATTCAGGTCATGCAGAGAACCGATTCCCTTCATCATGTTAAGAACCTCAGTCATGCGGCGCACACTTCCCTAACAGTCCCTTCAGTCCTTTAGCTATACCTTCGCCTCCAGCCACACATAGAATGTAGACCCATCACAGTACCCCCTGGCAGCCAACAATATCTAGATGAATTGAACACAAACCTGGTAGGGTTAATTGGGTGACTGGTACAATTTGTGTATTTGGGGGAGGCAAAGGTGAAGAGGTCTAGTCGCTGAAATCCAGAGAACCCAGATAATGTGCTGGGGACCCTGGGTTGGAATGCCACTGAATCAGATGGTCAAATTTGAATTCAATGAAAGACCTCGAATTATAAGTTAATAATGTAACCATTAGTCAATTGTTAAAAAGATACATATGGTTCACTCATGGAAAGGGAAAACCTGTCATCCTGACCTGGTCTGGCCTACAACAATTTGGTTGACTCTCAACTGCCCTCTGAAATGGCCTTGCAAGGCATTCAATCATATCAATCGTTGCAAAGTCTCAGCAAAAAAAATTAAATTCGGACTGATCACCTGGACACCGGAAAAGACAATGGCAGAAACAGCCCTGTTGACCCTGCAATGTCCTTCTGACCATACCTGGGGGCTAGTGCAAAAACTGGGAGAGCTGTTTCACAAACTAGTCAAGCTGCAGCCTGATAGAATCATACCTTACAGACAATATCCCAAACAATACCATCACCATGACTGGATATGTCAAGTCCTAAACAGGTCAAACAAAGGCAAGAAAACCTCCTGCTGTTTACCATGTACTGTCCTTGAATCTGTACTTCTCTAGCAGAAGGAGGCAACGAGGGTGCCATAGATGCAGAATGTACTCTGCTTGGTGGATTTCAATGATAACTAAAAACTGTGACTGGAAGACACCACTACCAATCTAAAGGGTTGCTACTAGACAGAGTCTGTAGCAGGTGGTGAGGGAACCAGCAGAGGGATACTCATGTGGGAACAAATAACTGGACATGCTGGACTATACTGAAAACAGCAAATGCTGGAGATCACAGCAGTTCAGACAGCATTCATGGAGAGAGAGCGAGCTTACGTTTTTAATCTAGATGAACCTTCATCAGAGCTGAAGTGTGAAAGGGATAGTATTTGTGCTTTAGTTTGGAAGGGGGGTTGACGGAGGGGTTAGAGGGGTTAGCGAAGCACAGTGGCTCAGTGGTTAGCGCTGCAGCCTCACAGTGCCAGGGACCTGGGTTTGATTCCAGCCTCGGGTTACTGTCTGCGTGGAGTTTGCACATTCTCTCCATGTCCGCGTGGGTTTCCTCCAGGTGCTCCGGTATCCCCCCATAATCCAAAGATGTGCAGGTCAGTTGGATTGGCCATGCTAAATGGATCCTGGTGAGTTACTCTTCAGAGGGTCAGTGTGGACTTGTTGGGCTGAATGGCCTGTTTCCACACTGTGGGAAATCTAAGATTGCTGGGGGTAATGGATGTAGGGTGTCAGTGAAAAAAATATACTGATAGTTCAGATTAAGTGATTGGAATGTGAAAAAAGTTTTGCGATTTAAAAAGAACTGAAAGAACTGAAACCAATGTGGTCATTCTAAAAGATGACAGATTTAACAAACAATCCGGGTCTTTTTCAATATATAATTTCAGTTACATCACACTATAAACTTTTGCTATAAATTCTGTGTCTTACAATCTTATTCTCCACAACCACCTGATGAAGGCACAGCACTCCGAGAGCTAGTGCTTCCGAATAAACCTGTTGGACTATAACCTGGTGCTGTGTGGTTTTTAACTTTGTTACCTAATATGGTGACAAAACATCTGAAAATGAACCTTACAGCTCTACGAGCAAACTTACAACCAGTATCAGTGAGAGTCACCACCACACCATCCTGTGGAGATAACAAAAACCCTTCTGTTTGGGCTCCTCTTGTTTATCTCTGAAAACATCCCACTCCCCTTCAATTCCAGGATTCCCTCACTTTTTAGAGAGATGTATCTATGTTACTGACTGAATAATAATACTGGGGTTTAGATCAGAGTGGTGCTGGAAAAGCACAGCACGTCAGGCAGCATCCAAGGAGCGGGAAAATCAACTTTTCGGGCCAAAGCCCTTCATCAGGAATAATAATAATATTGTTGGTTAATAATAATGTTGCACCTTAGTAAAGAGTACACTCGATGAGTACACTAAGGTTCAGTGATGGTGGAAATGATTGCTTAGGTTGATGGCTTGGTTGCTGATTAAATGGCTAATTTACCCTTGATGATGTTGAGCATCTTGAGTGCTGTCACAGCTGCACATCATTCAGGCATGTGGGGAGTATTTTATCACACCTGTGCTTTGTAAATGGTGAACAGTGTTTACCTGGCTAGTCCATTCTAGCATTCAGTCATGGAAACCTCCTCCCCACCCCATCCCCAAGATGTTAATATTGGGAGAGTCAGTCATGGTAATGCCATTGAATGTCCAGCGCAGTGGTTACATTTTGGCTTGTTGGAGACGGCCATTGTCTGGCATTTGTGCTGCACAAATGTTACTGATCGTTTATCAGTTCAAGCCTAGATAATATTCATATGGACATGGACTGCTTCAGTATTGAGTGTTGCAAATGATGCTGAGCATTGTCCAATCATCAGTGAAAACCAAGGTCATTGGGGAAGCAGTTGATGCTGGCAGGTTCCAGGACACTATCCTGAGAAATTGCTACAGTGTTGCCCTGGACCTGAGATGACAGACCTCCCACAGCCACATCCATTTCCTATGTGCTATGTATGACTCCAACTAGTGGAGAAATTTTCCTTGATTTCCTTTGACTTCAATTTTGATAGGGCTCTTGATGTCACAAACTGTCAACTGCTACCTTGACGTCAATGGCTAGCACTCTTACCTTACCTCCGGTATTTAGCTCTTTTAGCCATGCTTAGACTAAGATTTTAATGAGGCCTTCACCAATCACCTGTAATTCTGACTGAGCCCAAACCGAGTGGTGGTAAGCAGTTATTTATGATTAAATGCTGTATGACAGAAATATTCCATCACTTCACTATGATTCTAAATAGACCAGGATGGGAATTTGTCCTGCCTTTCTGTAGACATTGCAGGCCAGGGAAATATTTCGCACTGTTGAGTAATGTCACTGTTGTTGATGCACTGGCCAAGAGCATGCGAGGTCTGAAGTACTGGAGTTCAGTATTCCATCTGGGAAGGCAAGGCACAAATCCTTTGTTGTATCCAATGTCTTCAGCAGAAAAGAGTCCAAGGATAGCAAAGGTATCCAGGAAAGTAGGCTGAGACTACAATCAGATTGAATACGATCCTATTGAACAATGGCTAGTCAATTGTTATTATTATTGGACTGGAGTGGGGTTAGCTCAATTAGCTGTCAGGCCAACAGCATGGGTTCAATTCCCGTGACTGGCTGAGGTTACACTGAAGGATTTTCCTTCTCGAGCTCTCCCCATGAGAAACCAACTTTGATTCAATGAGGTTAAACTGCCACCAGTCACTTATATCGATAAGAGAGCAGCCCTTTGGTCTGGTAAGATCATGGCAACTTTACGTTATACCATTATTATTGGATGTTTTTCAAGATGTTAGCACTGACAAGAATTCAGCAGTTACTGTAAATCTTGTACTAAACATAACATGTTAACTCTATTTGTTGTACTGAAGAATAGCTTGAAATTCAAATTGGTTTTAAAATGAATATATTTTTAAAAGTTATATTATTTAGATATTTTGTATGGTCATTGGCAAGACAAACTTATGATAGTACTGAAGTGAAAAAATAAATCTTTTCAAAGAAGATTTTACCAATAATAATTAAATATTTGTTTTGATCATTAGGTTCAACATTTAAAACAGGGAGAAAGTGAGGACTGTAAATGCTGGAGATCAGAGTCAAAGAGTGTGGTGCTGGAAAAGCACAGCCGGTCATGCAGCATCCAAGGCGAAGGGGAATCGACATTTCGAGTATAAGTCCTTCATCAGGAAGGATAACATTTCATCAACATTTAAAACATCTTTACTGTGATTCATGGACTGAGAAATAATTAGACATTACCTAAATAATAGAACTAACAATCTGTTGGATTTCTAATGTTTTTCAAGGATGGAATATAATTAGATATTTTGCAAGCATTTATGCCGTTCAGTTACAGGTGGTCTGAACATTATTTAGGAATTTATTTTGATTATTGTACTGAAGAATATATTGAAACAAACTACAGTTCTTGGATTGGAAGAGAGCAAGAGATTTTCTGTATTTATTGAAAAGAACAATATTGGAGAGGTGTTTTTGTTGCCTTTGAATACAGTAGTAATCCAATGTTTACTGTGATTATTTTAAACTAGATGGCTTCTGTGCATATTCAAACAAAGAGCCATTTGAAATTTGCTATAATTGTCAGATTAAATAGTTTAAGATATTGTGATTATTTTAATGACAATAAATATACAGTTAGAGATCAAATAAAATATTTTAGGATAATTAGTTATTCTTTGCAATTAATGGACTGGAAAATTAAACATAGGTTTATAGCATCCATGATTTGAAAATAATTGGACAATTACTGGGATTATTGGACTGTTAAATGTTTAAATACTTTCCAAGTATTTAGAATTTAAAGTATAACCATTTAAGGCTGCAATTGATATAACTTTATTTGGCAGGAGAGTCAAGGGCTATGGACGAGCACAAGAAAGTCGAGTTGAGGCCACAGTCACATCAATCAGATTCCATTATTGAATGGTGGGACCAGCTTGAGAGGCCAAATGACATAATCTTGCTCATAATGTTGTGTTCTTCTGCTATTTCTTGATTTTACATGGAGTGAATTAGAATGGTTGAATGGTTGTGATGTTGGCAATTTGAGGAAATCTGAAATTCATCTGCTTTGTTTTTTGCACTGATCTGCTACACTGCACCCTCATTGAGGAGTGGGATATTGGTGCAGTCTCCTCCTTCAGGTGGTTGATAAACTGCCCACTATCATTTGTGACCCTATGCAAAGACTGCAGATGTATCTTCATTATTTAGATCTAAACCCCTAGATTTAGTTTGTTGTCAGATTGCTTAGCTCTGTCTACTGCATACAGCTTCTGCTGATGGCATGCAATAGTTCTGACTTGTAGCCTCATCAAATTGACATCTCATTCTTAGATATGCCTGGCACTGCTCCTAGTATTTCCTTCTGCTTTGCTCATTGAATCAAAGTTGATTTCCCATCTTGATGATAATGGTACAGTGAGGGATATACCAGGTCATGGGGGTTACTGGTTATGGTCAATTCTGTTGCTGCTGCTAAGAGTCCACAGGGCTTCATAGACACCCAGATATAAGCTGCTAGATCCCAGTCAGCTGTGGTAATGTCACATTAAATGATAGGGAATATTATCTGTCTGAATATAAGACTTTGGTAACTATGTCATTCAGGACTCAACCATCTCCTTCAGTAGTGCTGCTACTGAGCCATTTGTTTTGATGGACATTGATATTTAATATCCCCACCAAGGGTATAATCCATGTTTTTGCCACTCTCAGTGTCTCCTCCAAATAATGTCCAACATGGAGGAACATAGATTCATCAATTGAAGGGGTGGGGATAGAATTGGTGGTGTAGTTTCCTTATTCATGTTTAACCTGATTTCATGAGATCTCACCAGGTGGGAGTCAATACTGAGGACTCACAAGGTAACTCTCTCCTGGCGAGACCTGGTGGGATGGGACATGAACAGGATGGTTTTGGTGGTCTATAGGACATGGGCTGTGAGGTATGATTTGGTGGATATGGCTATGTCAGGCAGTTGTTTGACCATCGCAGAATGACAGGATTATTTTGGGTCATTGCTTCTGCATCAGCTCGCTGAGCATTTTAACTCGGTGCTGTTTCTTTTGCAAAACACTTCAAAGCCATGCTCTCTTTTTCACAGACCAGTCTAAACCACAGCTTTTCCAACTTTGGTACAATCCCACAAATGTTAGTAAGGAGAGTTCTGCAGGGTGAACAGGGCTTGTATGTATTGTTGTTTCTAGTTCCTAAATGGTTACTTGGTAGCGTATCTGGCTTTATTACTTTTTAAACTTTTCTGTACCAATTTGATACAAGTGAGTGGTTTGATGACCCATTTAAAGGACAGACACGAGTCAACCACTTTACTGTGGATTGGCTAGACCGGGTAAAGATGACAAAACCTCTTCCCTAAAAGACATTAGTTAACCAAATAGTTTCATTACTGGAACATATTTTAAGGCAAAATTTATCATTTTACGTTGAATTGTGAAAGTGTACTACAGTCTCAGGTGTGTGATTATTATGTGTTTAATTTGAGAAAGAAAGCATCAAAATGCAGTAAAGAATTAATAGGATTATTTGAATATAGTATGAAGAATTATATTCAGGCAGGAATTGAGATGACAAGATAAAGCTGAATTCTTAAATCGTATTGAGTAACATAGAGCAGGCTGGGCCTGCATGGGAACAAACAAATATGCGACTATCACCTACATTTTATTGATGAACTGCTGTCAGAACGTGATCATTTGTTAAGAATATGTGGAATGTGGGATGTAACCACAAGAAACTTCAAGCTTGTTACAGCTTGTTTAAATGAAAGTGCACTCATAAGGATTTTAAATGAGTCTACTTAGCACTTATTTAGTGAATTTACATAAAAGATTTAAACACACATCTCTCTTACAAATTTATTATAGAATTACTTACTATTGACATCTAATAGAAGAAATCTTATTTTCATTCTATCTAATAATTGCTTGCAAAGTTTGAAATCACTTTCTCTAATACATTATACCCTAATATATTGGTAATTCTGGCTCTGTGAGAAAGAAATTCCAATTGCAGAATAATCAGGACATCGATCTGTGGCTTAATTATGATTAAATCTTCTGGTGTTGGATTTTAGTTATTTGAGACAATAATAGAAACCATAGGATCCCAACAGTGTGGAAGCAGTCCATTCAGCCCATTGGGTCCACACTGACCCTCTGAAAAGCATCCCAACCACACCCTACTCTAACTCTGTAGAAATAGTGTGCATTGAGAAAATATTTCTACTTAGTAAGATATTGATTTGGATCAATTTTGAATCTTTGGACTCTCCAATTGTTATGCTTTCCGAAGAAAAAAGAATTTTTCCTGGACAGGTTATAACTCATTAAAATACTTATCAATATTGCATGGTATTGAACATGTGGTGGAGGCCATTTGTAGTATCTATGCTGAGGTGAGTTCAAATGCATAGAGATAATCATACCCAGGCAGGGGAATAGGTAACTGCAAGAGAGCAGTTACCAGGGGAATGTGTTAGAGGAGGTAATGTTTAGGATACTTTGTCACGCAAAGATGCTAAGGAGAGGGAGAGTAACAGGAGACTAAAGGAAAGTGAAGGCTGAGAAATAACAGTGACAGGAGATGGGGAATGATGGAGGCTTAGTATTAGGGAGATAAGAGGCTGGAGATAGAGATAGATAGATAGAAAGAGAGAGAAAGGAAGAAGAAGAGGACTGGACCAAGGGAGAGATCCCTGAGGAAACAGATAGGAGACTAAAAATGATGAGAAAGGTTTGAGAGGAGGGCAGATGGAATGCAGAGGCAGAGGCGACAGGATGGAGTTGGAAGCATTCGGGGAGTTTAGGGAATAGATTTGAATGCCCAATTACAATAAAATTCTTGCATTTATAACGTGTCTTCCACAACTCAAGGATGTTCCAAAGCACCTTACAGTGTTATGATCAGATCACGAGTAAGATTCCTTAAATTGTTAATCTCCCAGATGACGTACACCTCTTCAATATCTACTCACCTCCTTGGCTGGTCACAATAAGGTTAATTGAAAAATATCCCTCCCTTGCCGATTACTTCCTCCCAAACCAAATTAATTTATGTTTTAAAAGAAGCAATTTAGCCCAGCCTTTTTGAGTTAAAAAGGGTAAGTTTATTAGTTACTAAATGTGAAAAGAATTTTCCTTGGACCAGAGGAGAGTGAGGGGAACATGAGTGAGAGGTATAGAATTATGAGGGGCATTAATAGGACAAGCAGGAAGAAACGTTTTTCCTTTGGTAGAGGAGTCAATGATCAAGGACATTGTTTTAAGGTAAGGGGTAGGAAGTTTAGAGAGGACATGAAGAAAACATTTTAGACCCAGAGGGTGGTAGGAATCTGGAGCTCATTGCCTGTAAGGATGGTAGAGACAGAAACCCTCATTAATACAAAGCTATGGGTTTAGTGGTGGAAAATCAAATTAGAGTAGTTAGTGTTGTTTTTGACAGATGTAGAATTGATGGGCTGAAGAGCCTTTTTTCTGTTCTGTGGACCTGTATGATTCCACGACTCAATAGTAATGCAACACACATACTTCTTATTCCTAATCTGTGTATGAGTCCAAATATGTAACAGTTAAAAGACATATAAATCATTCTCTTTGGGTTATAAGTGATGAATGTAGAGTTACATAACTACTTCCTTGTGAACACTCCAGTCCTTCCTCTATGAAATGATAATATCAGGTGAGTCATCAACATATTCATCTGAAAATGTAAAGTATTATAATCCAATGAGTCAGAAAATACGATACAAAACTACTAATTAATAATTGTTTTAATAATAACTTAAATCTCAGAATACTGCTATTGTTTATACTTGTATTACTAAGTACAAATCTGCAATCTCTTTTACAAATTTCACATCCTTTTTCCAAGCCATGTCAGGCTGTTTGTAATATGTGACTTTGAGCTGGGCTTTTGACACTATATCTGCTATAACGCAAGTTCAATTACTTCCATCTCTGTAACAATCCTTCAGCCTGACCCCAATCCAGCTGCTGCTGAAACCCTCAACTCAACTGTTCCAATGCTCATCCAGTCAGACATCTATTTCAGCTCTGGTCCATCCATTCTTTTCCATCTCACACCAAGACCCACGCCCCATTTCTCTTGTGCTTGCAACTACATAAGGATTCATTTCGACTACAGGTTGAATGGCACAGGACATAAAGAGTAAAGTTTTTTTAGTGAGAAACTTGGCATTGAACTTGACTGTGTGGTTGCAGATTAGTACTTTAAAGGCAAGTGAACAATAACTTTGGCCTAATATAGAGTATGAGATAGTCCAGCAGTAATATCTCTGAATTATTCATTCTATAACTCTGGCTCTGGGGACACGGGTTCAAATTCCATTGAATATAACTTTAATCATTAATTCTGAAACTGAAAGTTAATCTCAGTAATAGTGACCAGGAAATTATCATCAATTGTCATAAAAGCCCATATAGTTTACTAATACTCTTTGGGGAAGGAGAACTGCTATCTTTATCTGCTCTAGCCTTCAGGTGACTCTGGATCCACAGCAATGTTATTAATTCTTAACTGCCATCCGAAATGGTATGGCAAATCACTCAGCTCAATGACAATTAGGGATGGGCACAAATGGTGGTGCATAAATCCTATGAAAGAATTGTTAAAAATTCCTACTTTCAAGTATATCTCTTGGTAAGGAACTGTGCTCAGAAATAGAAGTGAATGGGGACTCAATAGGGAGGTACCTTAATGACGGCTGCCTGGGGTGGTTCTGACATTCATCATGATGAAGTTCTTCGAGAGGTTAGTAATGGCACACATCAATTCCAGCCCCCCCAGATCTCCTTGATCCACTATAATTTGCCTACCATTGCAACAGGTCCACGACAGATGTCATCTCCCTGGCCCCACGCTCATCCCTGGAACATTTGGATAACAGAGATACCTATGTCAGACTCCTATTTATTGACTTTAGACCTTCAAAACCATAATTCCAACCAAGCATATTTCCAAACTCCAAGACTTTGGACTCTGCTCCCCCTCAGCAACTGAATTCTCAATTTCCTGACCCACAGATTTCAATCAGTAAGGATAGGCAGCAACACCTCCTTCACAATAATCCTCACAATAGTGCCCTGCAAGGCTGCATACTCAGCCCCTTACAATAGTCCTTATACACTCACAACTGTGTGGCCAAATTCAGCTCTAACTCCATTTACAAATTTACTGATGATATCATCGTATTAGGTCGGATGAGACAGAGCACAGAAAAGTGATAGGTTAGTGGCATTGTGTAAAAGCAACAATCTCTCCCTCAATGCCTTCCATCCCAGTTATACTCTCTTCCACCCTCTTCCATGGGGCTGAAGACACAGAAGTTTCAAAATATGTACCAACAGACTTAAGAACAGCTTCTTCCCTCTCACCTTAAACTCTAGTTTTAGATTCCCCCACTCTAGGAAAAGAACCTTGGTTATACACCCTATCCATGCCTCTCATGATTTTATAAACCAACATAAGGTCATGCCTCAGACTGTAACAATCCAGGCAAAAACAACCCCAGTTTATTCAGCCTCTCCCTAGAACTCAAACCTCCAGTCCAGAAAACATCTTTGTCAATCTTTTCTGAATCCTCTCACCCCACGCCTGGTCTTCATTTGGCAATGAATTCCCCAGTTCATTCATGGTTTCCAGTTGAGAAAGTTATGGATTGCAAACTTACAAGCCATGCCTCCTGTATTCATATCAAAATCATTAATATAAACATGCAAAGCAGTGGACCCAACAATGATCCTTATGAATGGATCTCTCATATGTTAAAGTTGATCTTTCTCTGTAACTGTAACACTATATTCTGCATTCTGTTCTATTATCTTATGTACTTATATAAGATATGATTTGTCTGGTTAGCACATTAAACAATACTTTTCACTGTATCTTGGTACAGGTAGCAATAATATGTCAAATTAAAAAGAAAGTCTTGGTAGGCCTGCAGTCGCCATAATGACCACCAGGTCCAGGAGTCATCCGCTGATCTCTAGTTTGCCAAGAAAAAGCGTGAGAGCTGGCTCTCGCTACAGCCTGGGAGCTAGCAGCTATAAGCCATGATGAAAGTGCTGCAACATCATCCATCACTTGAAACAAACTTGGCTCAATATAAAGTTTACTGGAAGAGAATGTGTACTAACAGCATCCAGGCTTATTATGTAAACTTGTTTGGTGTCAAAGTAGAATATAGAAAGTGATCCAAATTGGAAAATGAGTCATTTGGCTTTTGAATCTTGATATGTGCCGGAAAGATTTAAGGTAAGTTTCAAGCTTGGGAACACAAATTTATTCCAATCCCACAATATAATGAAAGTGTCTTGGAATGACTCCAGTCTTAGGCGTGTGCTGTTGTGTTCCTAGGGGCTACTACTACAATGTGGCATTAAAGGCACAAATATTCTGATGGACCAGTAATCATTGCAGCAACATGAACTGGAATTATGTGTCTGGAGTTATTCTGGCACTGACGAACTGCCTGGGAAACTGAACACTTTGAAAATGAAATTGAACTATTGAACAACACCTTCAACTCAGAATTTGCAGGGCTCTGACTCATTTAAGTTTTGTAGTTATCCAAGACATGTTAAAGATAAAAATCTTCTAATTCCTGGATGATTATTATACTGAATCACTACTCATCACAAACTCTCCCCCATTCCCAGCTACAACCCCCTGTCACCCCTGAACTCACCCCAACACCATGCACCCATTCCAGCTCAAGGAGCAATTTTGAAACATAGATAAAAGTCACATAGCACCAGGCTATAGTCCAACAGGTTTGTCTGGAAGTACAAGCTTTCAGAGAGCAACTGACAAATAACCTGTTGGACTATAACCTGGTGTTGTGTGATTTTTAACTTTGTCCACCCCAGTCTCAAGAGGGTTGGAATATAAAAGCAGAGATGTACTACTAAGACTTTATAAAGCTCTGGTTAGGCCCCATTTGGAGTACTGTGTCCAGTTTTGGTCCCCACACCTCAGGAAGGACATACTGGCACTGGAACGTGTCCAGCGGAGATTCACACAGATGATCCCTGGAATGACAGGTCTAACATATGAGGAACGGCTGAGGATACTGGGATTGTATTCGTTGGAGTTTAGAAGATTAAGGGGAGACTTAATAGAGACGTACAAAATAATACATGGCTTGGAAAAGGTGGATGCTAGGAAATTGTTTCAGTAAAACGAGGAGACTAGGACCCGTGGACACAGCCTTAGAATTAGAGGGGGTCATTTCAGAACAGAAATGCGGAGACATTTCTTCAGCCAGAGAGTGGTGCGCCTGTGGAATTCATTGCCACGGAGTGCAGTGGAAGCCGGGACGCTAAATGTCTTCAAGGCCGAGATTGATAGATTCTTGTTGTCTAGAGGAATTAAGGGCTACGGGGAGAACGCTGGTAAATGGAGCTGAAATGCGCATCAGCCATGATTGAATGGCGGAGTGGACTCGATGGGTCGAATGGCCTTACCTCCACTCCTATGTCTTATGGTCTTATGGTCTTATAGTCCAACATCAGCTCCTCTGCAACATTGAAACATAGAAACAAAGAAAGCAAGAGCTGAAGAAGGCTCTACAGCTTTCTGATCAGGCATTCAATACCATTGAGGCTGATCATCCAAATCAGTGCTCTGTTCCCGCTTTCCCCCATATCCTTGGATCCTTTCAGAACTAAGAACTATTTGTAACTCCTTCTAGAGTTCAATGTTCAAAGATTTGGCCTCAATCATTTTCTGTCTCAGAGAATTCCACAAGCTCACCACTGTTTGGGTGGCAACATTTCTTTTCATCCCTGTCCTGAAGGGCCCAGCCCATATTGTTAGACTGTGATGAAGCATCCTGTAAATGGATTAAAGATGTAACAAGAGGATTCTTAAAGGCTAACATAAGTCAATGCCAATGTCCGAGGATGTGGGTCATTTGACTGGTGCCTATGGACTGTGCCCTGAAATATTGCTACCTGTTGTCCAACATTGGGAATCTTCAAAACAAATAGCAATCATCAGATACATGCTCTGATGTCCGTGTCACGTTTATGTCTAACTTGGTTAGGATCTTTGGTAAATTAGGAAGTTAAATGTTAATGAGATAAGGGCTTTTAATAAGGTTTTTAATCCCCCTCAAAAGGAAACTCATCATTTCCTAGTGAGAAGCTTGTTTGTTAGACTGTAAACAACCCAGCAAGGTGATCCTGATGCTGAAATGGATCTTGCTGGACTTCTCATCAGATTCTGCTATCAATCTCTGCTTTGTGTCTTTCAGCCTGGTAAAAGAGTCCACCTAATAATTCAGGGCATTAATTGTCAAATGTGGATTAATTAAGGTTTAGCTCAGTTGGCTGGATTGCTGGTTTACAGAGCAGTGTGATACCACAGTATGGGTTCAATTCCTATCACCAGTTTGAGGTTGCAATGATGGACTCTCCTTCTCAACCTCTTGCCTGAGGTCTGATGGCCCTCAGGTTAAATCATCACCAGTCACTTTTCTCTCTAATGAGAGAGCAGCCCCTATGGTCTGGGAAGACTATAGCAACACAACAAAGAAAAGCAGCATGTAAATGTTAAGGGGAGATTTTATTTGACTAGGTTGCTTGAATTTCTTTCATGAGGTAACAGAGATGATTGGTGAGAGCAATATTATCGACGTAGGAAACTGAATCATTATCTGAAAATGAAACATTTGTAGGGCTACAGACAAAAGACAAGGAGATTTGATGAGTGACCAGCTCTTTCAGAGGGCCAACACAGATCCAGTAGACTGAAAAGGCCTCATTCTTGCAGCCATTCTATGATTCAGTGATTCTACCCTGCTCCTGCGCTAAGGCAGTTACCTGAGCCATCTTCTATCTTATCTGGAGAGTGAAAAATGGACCTGGTCCAGAGGGACACAATATATAAGTCTCTAGACAAAGAGCAAACATCACCCTCATCCTGATGGTCACCTTTGTGTGTGTGGCTACATTAAGCTCTGCACAGACCCTTTGCACACAAACACCAAGTGTGTCTGCATGCTGAGGTTCTACATGTCTCAGTGTTGCAAAGCATGAGGCTGGACTCATTCCTATGGAGTGCCCCTATCCTTATTGGAAGGTAAACACATTTGATCACAGATCCATCAGGCATTAGTCCACATGTAACTCCAAAACGTCCTTGGGAAAAGGAAATGGTGGATCCTGTTAATAGTTCCTTGGACAGACTGCCAAAGTCATTTACTAGATTGCCTCGTTGCTAAATCTTTCAAACAAATTCCACACTGTAGCTTGGCTGGTATTTGGACAGGTGCTCCCCATCAGATCATTTCTGCACACCTACACTCTCAACGCCTCCACAACCTGTCCTCGAGGTTGGTGTGCTGGGGAAGCGATTGCCATTCATCTCATTCTAGAAGATGTCTTTACAAAGCAGGTCATAAAGTCAGAGTCAGAGAGTCAGAGTTATACAGCGTGGAAACAGACCATGCGGTCCAATTCGTCCATGCCAACTAGATATCCTAAATGAATCTAGTCCCATTTGACAGCATTTGGCCTATATCCCTCCAAACCTTTCCTATTAGAACATAGAGCATAGAACATAGAACATTATAACGCAGTACAGACCCTTCAGCCCTCGATGTTGCACCGACCTGTGGAACCAATCTGAAGCCCATCTAACCTACGCTATTCCATTCTTGTCCACATGTATATCCAATGACCATTTAAATGCCCTTAAAGTTGGTAAGTCTACTACTGTTGCGGGCAGTGCATTCCATGCCCCTACTACTCTCTGAGTAAAGAAACTACCTCTGACATCTATCCTATATCTATCACCCCTCAATTTAAAGCTATGTCCTCTCGTGCTAGCCATCACCATCCGAGGAAAAAGGCTCTCATTGTCCAACCTATCCAACCCTCTGATTATCTTATATGTCTCAAATAAGTCACCTGTCACCTTCTTCTCTCTAATGAAAACAGTCTCAAGTTCCTCAGCCTTTTCTCGTAAGACCTTTCCTCCATACCAGGCAACATTCTAGTAAATCTCCTCTGAATCCTTTCCAAAGCTTCTGCATCCTTGCTCGAATGCAGTTACCACAACTGTACGCAATACTCCAAATTTGGCCGAATCAGAGTTTTGTACAGCTGCAGTATGATCTCATGGTTCCGAAACTCAGTCCCTCTACCAATAAAAGCTAACATACCGTATGCCTTCTTAACAACCCGATCAACCTGGGTGGCAACTTTCAAGGTTCTATGTGCCTGGACACCGAGATCTCCCTGCTCATCTGCACTACCAAGAATCTTACCATTAGCCCAGTACTCTGCATTCCTGTTACTCCTTCCAAAGTGAATCACCTCACTCATATCCACGTTAAACTCCATTTGCCACCGCTCAGCTTAGCTCTGCAGCTTATCTATGTCTCTCTCTGTAACCTCCAACATCCTTCTTCACAATCCACAACTCTACTGACCTTCGTGTCACTGCAAATTTACTAACCCATCCTCCTAGACCCTCATCCAGGCCATTTATAAAAATTACAAACAACAGTGGACCCAAACCAGATCACACGGTGGATCAGTGGTTAGCACTGCTGCCTCACAGCGCCAGGGACAGATGGGTTCAATTCCAGCCTTGGGTGACTATCTGTGTGGAGTTTGCACGGTCTCCCCGTGTCTGTGCGGGTTTCTTCCCACAGTCCAAAGGTGTGCAGGTTAGGTGAATTGGCCATGCTAAATTGCCCATAGTGTTAGGTGCATTAGTAAGAGGGAAATGGGTCTGGGTTGGTTACTCTTTGGAGGGTCGGTGTGTACTTGTTGGGCCAAATGACCTGTTTCCATACTGTAGGGAATCTGATCAGATCCCTGTGGTATACCACTAGTAACTGAACTCCAGGATGAATATTTCCCATCAACCACCACCATCTGTGTCCTTTCAGCTACCCAATTTCTGATCCAAACCACTAAATCACCCTCAATCCTATGCCTCTGTATTTTGTGCAATAGCCTACCGTGGGGAACCTTATTAACCACCTTACTGATATCCATTTACACCACATTAACTGCTTTGTCCTTATCCACCTGTTTGGTCACCTTCTCAAAGAATTCAATAAGGTTTGTGAGGCATGACCTACCCTTCACAAAAACGTGTTGACTATCCCTAATCAACTTATTCCTTTCTAGATGATTATAAATCCTATCTCTTATAACCCTTTCCAACATTTTTACCACAACTGAAGTAAGGCTCACAGATCTATAACTTACAGGGTTGTCTCTACTCCCCTTCTTGAACAAGGGAACAACATTTGCTATCTTCCAGTCTTCTGACATTATTCCTGTAGACAATGACGACATTAAGATCAAAGCCAAAGGTTCGGCAATCTCCTCCCCGGCTTCCCAGAGAATCCTAGGATTAATCCCATGTGGCCCAGAGGACTTATCTATTTTTACACTTTCAAGAATTGCTAACACCTCCTCCTTATGCATCTCAATCCCATCTAGTCTAGTGGTCTGTATCTCAGTATTCTCCTTGACCACATTTTCTTTTTTCAGTGTGAATACTGATGAAAGGTATTCCTCTATCTCCCCTAACTCCACGGACAACTTCTGATTACTATGCTTAATTGGCCCTGGTCTTACTCTAGTCATTCTTTTATTCTTGATATACCTATAGAAAACTTTAGGGTTTACCTTGATCCTAACCGCCAATGACTTCTCTTGTCCCTTCCTGCCTCTTCTTAGCTCTCTCTATAGTATTCTTTGATATTCATATACCCATCCAGATGACTTTTAAATGTTGTAATTGTACCAGCCTCAATCACTTCCTCTGGCAGCTTGTTCCATACACACAACACCCTCAGTATGAAAATGTTGCCTCTGAGGCCCCTTTTAAATCTCTCTACTCTCACCTTAAAACTATGCCTTCTAGTTTTTGACTCCCCTATTCTGGGAAAAAGATCTTGGATATTCATCCTATCCATGCCCCTCATGATTTTATAAACTTCAATATGGTCACTCTTCAGCTTTCAATGCTGCAGGGAAAATCGCCTCAGCCTATTCAGCCTCTCCCTTTAGCTCAAACCCTGCAACTCTGGAAAAATCCTTGTAAATCTTTTCTGCACACTTTCAAGTTTGACAATATCTTTTCTATATCATGGAGACCAGAATTAAACACAGTATTCCAAAAGTGGCCTCACCAATGTCCTGTACAGCCACAACATGGCCTCCCAACTCCTGTACTCAATGCACTGACAAATAAAGGTAAGCATACCAAATGCCTTCTTCACTACCCCGTGAACCTGTGACTCCTCCTTCAAGGAAATATGAAACTGCATCCCAGAGTCTCTTTGTTCAGCAACACTCCCTAGTACCTTCCCATTAGTTGTACAAGTCTCACACTGGCTTACCTGCAACACCTCACATTTATCTAAATTAAACTCAATCTGCTACTCATCAGTTCATTGGTCCATCTGATCAAGGTCTTGTAATATTCTGCGATACTCTTATTCACTGCCTACTACACCACCTATTTTGGTGTCATCTGCAAACTTACTAACCACTCCTCCTATGTTCACATCGAAATCATTTATATAAATAAAAAAAAGCAGTGGACCCAGCACCGATCCTTGCCGCACACTGTTGTTCACAGATCTCTAGTCCGAAAACCAACCCTCCACCATCACCTTCTGTCTCCAATCTTTAAACTAATTTTGTATTCAGTTTGTTAGCTCTCCCTGGATTCCATGTGCTCTAGCCTTGCTATCTGGAAACTGATGCAGAGTTTTCTTTTGTTAAGGCTCATTCTGCGCAGCTTCATGATACAGAAATTGCACTCCACTGGCTGTTTTCAGGAATGTACATTGAAATAAATATCATCTCCTGCTGGAAGATTATCCACTCTGTGAAAGATGCTGTTTGATCTGCCTAAACAATGCTGGCCTTCCAGTGCAAGGAACTGTCAGTGATTGATTTCAGAAGATTGGTACTACAATAAGTGGGATATACGAAAGCTTCAGGCAGCCACAGGAGGGAAAGGCCATAGTTAAGGAGGTAGGAAGCAGAGAAATCCCTCAGCTACATGCTCCTGAGAATATTTGAAATGAAATACAAATTTACAATGGAAACACAACCTGTTATAACAATTGTAACATGGCACCTCATTTGCTGTATTACAAGAAATAGATTTGAATTGCAATTTATCTAATCTCAAAATTTAAATAGCATGTAAAATACCATTACAAATTATATCAATAAAATGCATTTTCCTTTAATACCCTTCTTTTTCATTATAACTCAATTTGAAATACTAATTCTGCTTTCATCTTCCAAATGCTAACCTGCTGACTATTTCCCACAGTTTTAAAGGTTCACATTTCCAGCTCCTGTAGAAGTTTGCTTTGCAAAAATATTTGAAACATCAGGACGTATATAATGTTGAAACAGCTAGCTCACTAACAAAGCCCTGCATAAGTATGTTATTGTTATATAATGATGAGGATAGCCATGTGGTTATAGTGTGTGAAGCTCATGGTGTTTTCTACACGCCACTCAGAACCAGTCACGTTGAATGGGCTCCACTTTGCTGAAAATGCTTTGACAAACAATTTTAAAATGCTATTTTCACACAATCACCAGTTATCACTGACTAACCTATTAGCATTATGTGAATTCCTGACCAAATTTCCTGATTAGGTACTTAGGACAGCATTTTCATTTGAGATGATTGCGAAGCAAATCATTTCTAACATCATGTGGTGGCTCTACAGGACATTGGTTAGGCCACTTTTGGAATACTGTGTGCAGTTCTGGTCTCGCTCCTATGGGAAGGATGTTGCGAAACCTGAAAGGGTTCAGAAAAGAATTTCAAGGATGTTGCCAGGCTGGGACTATTTTCTCTGGAGTGTCAAGGCTGAGGGGCGACCTTATAGAGGTTTATAAAATCATGGGTAGGGTAAATAGATAAAGTTTATTCCCCAGAGTCTAAAACTAGAGAGCATGGGTTTAGGGTGAGAGAAGAAAGGTATAAAAGGGGCCTAAGAGGCAAGTTTTTCACACAGAGGGTGGTGCGTTTATGGAATGAGCTGCCAGAGGAAGTGGTGGAGGCTAGTTCAATTACAACATTTAAAAGGCATCTGGATGGGTATATGAATAGGAAGAGTTTGGAGGGATATGGGCCAAGTGCTGGCAAATGGGACCAGATGTATCTAGGTTATCTAGTCAGCATGGACGAATAGGACCAAAGGGTCTGTTTCCATGCAGTATATCTCTATGACTCTATAATTCTATAACATGTCAAGCTTCATTGACTGGTGTGACACTCACTCAATCTTACTGTAAAAATGTCACTTATTCCGGTGCACCTCACTACTGAAAATTGTTGTAATGTTGCAGCTATATTGAATCATCGGTGGACCACCCTGGCAACATGTTGTATGAGATAGTTAGATCCTATGTCAACGTAAATTAGATTACCTGCCAGCAATCTCCTTAAAGGTAGGGATGTACAGAACCTACTTTCTTTATTACGGGAGAGGAAAGGCACTGCTGGTCAAAGGAGAAGATGCACTTGCCTTATGCAGGATGTAGTTTATTGCATGTTAGTTGATGTGGTTGGCCACAGGATGGTGGAGTTTCCAAATTTCCCTTCCCCCCTCCTCATCCCAGATCCAACCCTGCAATTTGGGACCACTGTCTTGACCTGTCCTACCTGTCCATCTTCCTTCTCCCATCTACTCCACCCTTCCCATTGGCTGTCACAATTATCCCCCACCTGCACCTACCTATCATCTTCCCACCTATCTTCCCCTCAGCCCCACCCCCAACCCACCATTTATCTCTCAGCCCCCTGTCTCCTCTACATTCTTGATGAAGGGCTAATGCCCAAAATGTCTCCTGCACCTCAGATGCAGCCTGATCTGCTATACTTTTCCAGCGCTATACTTTTCAACTCTGTGTTGCTATTCCTATTCTTTACCCCTGACTGGTAGGAATCATGTATCAAACTGCTTATTTGCAGATTTCTGATCAGCAAATTTGAACTATTTCACAGCATGTGTTAGTCTGAATTGGAAATGTTCTGTAGGTCATCAAATAATTGTGGTAAATTGCTTGAAAGATGTAGACAAGATCAACCTAACTTCAAAGTGAAAGCTGGGTAACCTTAATCTTTGAAAATGGGCATTAATACATTTGGTCAAAGGTTGAGAAATAAAATACAATGCAAAACTGAACACGTCTATGAAAGGATGGAGTATTGGAAGCAGTGATGTACTCCTGCTAACTGGATCCGAATGGAGTGAACTTACCTTCAAGGCTGAGGTGATGAGAAGGTGGGGAGAGGAATACATTTTTAAAAATGCTTAAAGGTGTTCTATGTGTCCTCATCAATACTAAATGAATCCTACAAGGCTAAAATAGCACCAAAGATTATATTTGGAGCTATGCTGGGATTATCAGTGATCCCTACATTAAACACTGTTGGGAATCAGTTGAAGATTACCACATTAGTACAAGCTCAATGGAAATCCTCTACTAGGAGTACATTCTTATTATTGACAGGACAGAAATGGGACAGGGGGGCAGTTATCAGAATCCCCACATCCTGATTGTCCTCCAAGCAACCTCCTTCCGAAGAGGCTGGTCTAACATATTTTACAGGGTTACCAGCCCAGCATGGCAAGAATCCTTCGTTTGAGTGGGTTCACCTCTGTACTTCAGGTGGTAGGGACGCCTTTAACTGGCAGCATATCAATTTCCAAATATACATTGGGTCGCTTTGAGACCAAAGATATTGGAGAGAATGGCATGCCCTTTTGCCTCATGGTCCTCAATCTGTGGAAGCTATTAGTTTCAATCTGTTCTGTTTTACTCTAAGATTTTATGGTCTTTGTGCTCTGTACATTCTGCATTATATTAAAAAAAAAGTCACCCCCATTATTTCCTCTCTTCTATTGAATACAATTCTATTTCTTCTGGCATGGTATGTACCCGTTGGGCAGGCTTCCTAATCCAGATCTAAATCACAAATGGGTTTGCCAGGAACTTGCATTCCCTCTCCGTTGTTTGACATTTATGGACTTCCAATGGCAACCACCTCTGTGCGTTATGCTAACCTTATCTTCTGAGTGTGTGGGTTCTTAAGGGGTTTATGTATGTGTGAGAGTAGCTACCTTCTGGTCTGATGAGAAGAGTCTTATACAGTAAATATGATGCTGTGTATTTCATCTCTACAATTACTTACAGGTTATAAAAATAACTTCAATATTATTACAAAGTCTGGTGGAAGGACCTAACCTAAGTCTGTCCCCCATGAAATCCTCTTTTACTCCTCCATCAAATCCTGACATTATCACAGTTGGTGATGTTTATTAAACTCCATCAATAACCCTTTCAGACCCATACACAATGACAACATTTACTCCAATGATTGTATGTGGAAGTTCTGGGTACTGACTGATCTGAACAAGAGATAGCAAGAGATTATAACATCTAAATCATGAGGTCCGTTTCACACTGTTCAAAGGAACTATGGGATTCAAATGTTTTAGTTTCTCAATGCTGATCTTTTTTTTTATTTTATGTCAGCAATGGGGCCGGGAGCTGCCAGCAGTGAGAATCATAACAAACCACCAGGGTGTTAAAAAATTGTATATCTAAGATGTCAAACCAGGGACAAATTCCGGGAGTGAGGGATGTTGGAGTGAGCTTCTGAATGATTAAAAAAAGTACTGGCGGGCTTCAAAGAAAATTTAACATTTCCTTATTGATTTGAACAAAATATTTCCTTGTTGAATTTGGCATTCCCAAGATTTTATTTAAAACTGTAGTATGTTTCTTTAGAGCTGTTATATGAGAGGGTGCGAGTAACTCTTCTGTCATAATGCATTCCACTGTAAACAATATTATCAGTAGATGCATGTCAGCAGCGTACTGTGTTGCATCCTGTGACACGCTGAAATCTAACTCTGTGCTGTTTCACCAATTCTGATAAATTGATTAACTCCTCCAATGTTTTGCCATTCCAAATCCTTGCGTATGTCTCCTTTTTGCTGTTGGCATGAAACATAAGTAATCCCTGTGTGAGGAAGGGGAGCTAATGTGAGCCAAAGTGAGAGGGCCCCACTGAAAAGGCTGTACTGAATATTAAACATGAGAATGCAGCATTCGGAAGATTGAGGTGAAATTTGTGGTGAAAAGCTCTTTCGTCTTTTCATTTAAACACTAAGAACATTCACTAATCTTGATTAAAAATCAAATACCAGTGGGTTTGACTGGCAGCCAACCTTTTGGCAATCCAAGTACATAACATGAGTAGCTGTTCTGACAAGTACTGACAGCTCACTCCCTAAGGGAAAGTTCTCAGTCAACATTGTTCTTTGGCAATGCATCGGGAAGCCAAATCAAATAAGAAAGGATGATTTCCTGCTGTCCCAGCCAATGTTTACCCCTCAACCATCACAAAAACAGAAGATCTGGTCATTTATTTGATTGCTGTTTGTGGATCTTGGTGGGCACAGAACTGAATTAACTTTAATTGAATTGAATTAACTTTAATGTCACATCTACATGAAAAGTTTATAAGTCACCACTTACTGCACCTTTCTAAGTACAAAGGTACCTAGGTTCACATTCTTGAGCACAAATTCTTAGAAAAAAAAATTAAAAATAAATAAATAAAAAGTGCAGCATTACAGACCTTTAAAAGTACAAAATCATGACTATAAATTGGAAAAATACACAAATTAGAAATTCAGGATGGTACTTTAATGATAACGCAATAAGAAAAACAAAAGGAAATTAAAAACAAGATATTTCCCTGTTTCATATAAGTGACTGCACAACTCTGAGATAACAAGATTTAAAGGATTCCAAATAAATGTCTGTTTCTTTTAGATTTGAAGTCATTTATAGAATAATTTATAGAAAGATTTGGAGTACTGTGTACTTTGCACTGCATCATAGAAAGGATTGGTGACCTTTGAAGAAGGAGGTATAGATTCAGCAGAATACTACCCAAGTTCCAAGGATTAAATCATGACATTAATATATTATTACATAAACTAACGTAATAACATTAATATATTATTACATATTCCCAGTTATATAGATAGTTAAGTGACAGTGTGATGTAAGTTTTAAGATTTTGAAAGGAAATGATAGGGTAGAGAAAAACTTCTCCATGAAGGAGGAAGTCAAAGGTAAGGAGATGTTGCCATAAGTCAGAGCAAATGCTGTTGATGAAAGTAGTTCGCAAACACTGTCTTGATAATGTAAATATTGACTCTTGATTTTTGAACTCCCTCATCCCATTTCATACCTGAGGCTTTCATGGACTGAGATACCTTTAAAAACGGAACAAAAAACAATGACTTAAAATGGCCAGAGGTATTACCTGACCAGAAGTGACCAAGTTTCCATGTGGACTAGGCTAAGTTGAAATGAACATTTTATCTAAAGCACTGAAACCAGTCAGCAGCAGCATCCCTTCCTGATACTATGTTGGTGTGAAAAGGCACATATTCCTACTCATTTTCAGCTGGGAGAGTGCTCAAATGTTGGAGATGAAACTATCAACTGTAATTATCAAGCTGGAGACATTGAATTCATACATAGGAATACAGAAATATACTTACAATTCGATTGCTTATGGCAGAAGGGAGCTGATGTATTTTTGAGTGCAGATCTGAAAGCAGCAAAGAAATTTCTCTCTGAAGAAGTAGAAAATGCATCCACTGGCAACAAAGATTAAAGAGAAACATTAGAACACTGAGAATTCAAAGTAAAGCTGAAATAATTACTACAGCAGATGATTAGTGATACCAGTGGAACACCTATGGTCTCAGGTTAAAACTTTAAACTTTAGAGACATCTGAAGGACCTTAAATTATATATTCAATTCATTTTCCTTTTGTACTAGACACTATCCCTTTTTAACTTTATGCCTATGTAGTAGAACTTTGTGATGGTAAATGAATAGAAAGGCTTTAGAGGGATATGGGCCAAATACTGGCAAATGGAACTTGAGAAATTTGGAACAGTTCAGTTGGCATGGACAAGTTGGACCAAAAGGTCTGTTTCTGTGCTGTACATGATTCTATGTATGTTTGACTTTGTGTCGTTGTGTCTCAGGCTTACCAGATAATAATATTGCTATTTATTTCACTCAAAAAATCCTTAATTTGGCTGCTACCAATGCAGTTGAAATTGATTAACTCCATTTATGTTGGAGAGAGTTATAGCTTTGTGCTAAAAAGAACATAAACCTTTATTGCCCCCAATTACGGAAGTGGGAAAGATGGGCGCTGATTCATCCCTGATCATCTGGTCATAACAACACTTCAACACAGAAAGGATGTTTGAAATGTAGAATGTTCTCCCACAAGAGCAGTATCTACTTGAATTAATCATTTTATATGTTAGATCAGGAGAATTAGAGGTATTGGGGAGCCTAGGTAATGCATTTGATAGAAAACCAATTACTCATGATCTAATTCATGTTGCAGCTGTACAAGACATTGGTGAAGCTACATTTGGAGAACTGTGTACAACTTAGGTTGTCCTGCTATAAGAAGAATGTTATTAAACTGGAGAGGATACAAAAAAGATTTACAAGGGTATTACCGAGACTGGAGAGTTTGAGTTATAACGATAGGCTGAATAGCTGAGAATTTTTTCCCTGGAGTGTAGGAGGCTAAGGGATGACCTTATGGAGGTTTATAAAACCATGAGGAACATGGATAGGGTGAATAGTCATGGTCTTTTCCCTACAGTAGGGGAGTCCAAAACTAGGGGGCATAAGTTTAAGGTGAGATTTGAAAGGGACCTGAGGGGCAACTTTTTCACACACAGGATGGTGCATATATGGAATGAGCTGCTAGAGGAAGTGGTAGAGGCAAGTATAATTACAACATTTAATAGTCATTTGGACAGGTAAATGGATGGGAAAGGTTTAGACAGATCTGGGCCAAATTCAGGCAAATGGGACTAGATCAGTTTAGGAAATGGCTTGGATGATTTAGGCTGAAGGCTCTGTTTCCATGCTGTGTGACTCTATGATTCTAACTGAATGGCAGAGCTAGCTTGGAAAGTTGAATGGTCTACTCCTGTTGCTTTGTTTCTAAAGCAGCGAATATGCAGCTATCTGACCTTGCCTATTTTGCATATAAACAGACAACAACTTGGAGATAAGAACAGAAAATGATGGCATCTATATCATATCTTTATGTCTCCTTTACCACTAAAATCACTCCCTTTATCTTTTCCCCTGCACACATTCAATAACTGTTCCACTCACTCCTTCTGTTTGTCTAGAGCATAAAAATATCATATTTTAGCTCCTTTCAGTTCTGAAAAAATCATATGGGGGTTGACTTGTGAACCATACTTCTCTCTCCACAGGTGCTGAGATGCTGAGTTTCTCCAGCATTCTCTTGTTTTGATTTCAGATTCTCAGCAGTTTTGGTGCTTAATTTTTACTTAGCCACATGAATGTGCTCCGTGAAGTTTAGTTTTTTTTAGACAGTATCAGATTAAACAGTAACTCAGCAGCAATCAGTTGGGCTTCAGGTCATCTCTCATCCTTTTATTTACTCTATAAGCTTCACTGCAACTCTGAATACTGAACAATCTTTGCTTTCGGTCTTAAACAGTGACCTTGTACAGTTCTGATATTTTATCTGTATTCGGAGCTCAGGTAAAGTGCTAGCCGTGGCATTGAGTGATGTGTTAGACGCTGGCCTCTGCCCTCCAGAATAAAGATCTCTGACCCCACAGGGCTGTACTGTTTGTTAGCTCCTGTACTATCAATTCTTGAAGGGCTCTCTTATCAAGAGACGAAGGTGCACTTTCACAATTTCTCCTTTCACTTTTGAGGCATAGGCCTTCTATAACAGTATATTTTCACAATTTCTTCTTCAGTTTGTTTTGATGTTAAAAGTGATTGAAGTTTCTGTCTTGTTGCAGAATCAGAATCCTCTCCAAACAGGTTTTATGGAATATAAAAAAAAAGAAAAACAAATGTGCATGGTGCTACAAACAAAACCCAACACTCTGTAGAAATACTCAGGGCTTAAATTCAAACAATGGCTCAGCAAGGGGGAATCAACATGGACTGACTGCTTTCATGGGGCAGTGGTGCAGGGAAATGCCATTATTGCTGGTGCAATTAAGAGATTGATCACCTCCTTCAATAGTACTGGAATCTGCCTATTGTTCTTGCGATAAGCTTTCACTGGGGAGGGAAATGATAATTCAAACCTTTGTCCACCTAAGGGTTTGGTGTTCTTGCTATGTCATCTTCAAACAGAAGGAGAGATTCTTAGAATCATTGCGAACTGACTAAGCTGTCCAGACATTTTTTCATCAGAGAAACAAAGCATTGTTTAACTGATCATACTTGGCTGAATTGCATGTGAAATATACCAGATAGGATTAACTAGATATCCTGATCAACAGGAAAATGTTTGATATGGTTGTGAAATTCTAGGCCCAGCCATCTTCAGCTGCTTGATCAATGACCTACCCTCCACCATAAAATCAGAAGTGGGGATGTTTGTTGATGATTGTGCAATATTCAGTACCATTCAGTACCATGTTCAAATGCAACAAACTGTGGACAATATCCAGGTTTGGGCTGACAAGTGGAAAGTAACATTCCTGCCTTACAAATACATCACCAATAAGAGGTTATCTGACCACTGCCCCTTGACATTCAATAGTGTTACCATTACTGAATCTGCCACTACCAACATCCTTTGGGTTATCATTGACCAGACACTCAACTGGACCGGCCACAAGAGCGAGTGATAGGCTAGGAACACTGTCGTAAGTAACTCACTTCCTGATTCTCCAAAGAATATCCACCCTCTGCACGAAAAAGTTACCCCTTAGGTTCCTTTTAAATCATAAATTCCAAGAGCACTGTAAAGAGTGGGGGTTTTTGGAGCAGGAATCATTTACAACATGACAATGCGGATATATTCATTAATAACTAAAAGGTTTTTGAAAAAAAGTATGGAATTATTAATGTTTATAGCATAGCCTATTTGGTCCATCGTGACTTTCATAGATCATCCAAAACAAATTGCATTGCATTGCTCTTTTCCTATTATCTTTCACTGCTTTGTATATTTGTTCACTTTTCATTTAATTCTTTGTCACTACTCTTCATTTAATTCTTTGTCACTACTCTTCAACCAAAGGAAATGAATGACAATGTATTCTCTTGGTTTCCAAAACCTTATGTCCCAATTCTCTCTTCATGACAATAGCACCAGATGTCATCCTGGTAAACCTACTCTGAACTTTCTCAATGTCTTTAATCTCCTTTCTCTAATTGAGTTCTTAGACCTACACATATTAGTCTAGCCCAGGTTTTATGTTGTTTATTATTAATTATTACTCTTAAACTCATTAGCCTTAGTCACAAAGCTAACAATGTCACTGGCCGTTTTCTCTGTTACTTCTATTTCCTCAGATTTAACAGTCAGGAAAAGAAGGCTTCCCAGGACTTCCCTCATGGTGATCAACAGGCCTATTTGGGCTGTTCCATGACAGCAACACGTTTTTAATAACACCTTTAGTAACAATTGTCCTAAGGTGCTTAAAAAGTGTTATCTTACAAAGTTGAAACTGAACCATGTAAGAAGATATTTTGACAAGATTTAGAATTTAAGTTATGCTATAAAGGAGGAATGAGAGGGAGAAAGTTGGATGGGCTTAGGGCAGGAGTTTCAGAGAATTGGGCTAGGTAGTCAGAAGCACAGAATTCAATGGTAAAGTGAAGTAAATCAAGACAGTGTAAGAGACCAGAACTGGAGAAACACAGAGGTCTTGGAGGATTGTATGCATGGAAGAGGTTACAGACAATTTGTTACAGTGGGGATCATGAGGAGGTCATATATCATATCAAAATACATATAAGATCATAAGAAATAGGAACAGGAGTAGGTCATTTGGCCCCATATGTCTATTCCACCAATCAATAGAATCATGTCTGATCTGACATTTCTCACATCCACTTTCCTGCCCTTTTCCCATAACCCTTGATCTCCCTACTGATCAAAAGAATCTATCTCTCTCACTCTTAAATATTGACAAGGACTCTGACCCACTGTTGTCTGTGGCTAGAAGTTCCAAAGATTCACAATCCTATACACACATACAAATACAATACTGTTACACTGATGTATGTCAGCTAACTATGCTCCAGCTGATGTTCTCCAATCTCATGTCAATTATTTATATCCACTTCAGTTCCCAAACTAAATCACACAATATTTGCTTCCCTTGGTTTGAAAACATACTGATCTAAGAAACAGTTTTGTATATATTCTAAAAACGTTCCTAAACTTGACTGCATCACAGTCTATTTTTTGGATCAGATGTTGAACAACAGATTGCCTCTCAGATGGGAATAGAAGATCCCGTTTGACAATGGACAGGAGAGCATTGAATTTTCCTGGTGTTTTGTCCTATGTTTCTCTCAAGCCAAACCATTAAAACTGGATAGTCCTATCGTCTATTTAATTGCTGTTTGTGAAATCTTGTTGTGTACAAATTGACTATTGCATTTTCCTACTTTTGTGACTATCACCTCAAAAGCACCTTGTTGGGTGCAAAATGCTTTGAAACATCTTGAGGTTGTGAAAAGCACTATAAAAAGGCAATTTGTCAGGTTTATTTAATCTGAGATTATCAGAATCATCAAAGTTGTTGTCCTAGCAATTATTCAAACTGTCTATGGATGATGCTCTGAATGAATAAGATTTTCATCCAAGCCAGTATGAACAACTCCAAGTAACTGTGCTTTTACAAGAGAAATACAGAAAATAAATGTAGCTGGTGAAAAAGCTGACACAGAAGATTCTTGGCTTTGATCCCCTATGATGTTTATGGGTAACCTTAAACCTCTTCCACACAAATGTAAAACTTTTCAGTGTGTGGTTGTATTCACCCAGCACAGACTGCTGAATATATAATCACATGACCGAATAGCGCATACACAGAAGGAATCGCAGTGATACACAATTAAAGTTTTACTAAAGGTAAATCATGTTTAATTAAATTATTGGAGCTCTTTGAATCAGTAACATCTGCTGTGGTAAAGGGGACCTGGTGGATGTACAGTATTTAGGTTTCCAGAAAGCAAGGTAAGGTGCCAGAACAAAGGTTTTGCTGAAATGAAAAGCTCAAGGTGTAGAAGGTAGCATATTGGCATGTATAAAAGAAATTGGTTGGCTAACAGGAAATAGAGTTGGATGGATAATTAGATATTCTGCTTGGCAAGATTTAATGATTGGTGTCTCACAGGGTTCAGTGCTGAGGCCTCAACGTTTTACAAATTATACAAATAACTTGGATAAAGATACTGAGGGTTTGATAGCAAAATTTGCTGGTGATAAAAAGATAGATAGAGTTAGTAGATTGTGAAGACAACATAAGGAGGCTACATGGGATATAGATAAAGTGAAAAATCACATAACATCAGGTTATAGTGGAACAGGTTTATTTGGGAGTACTAGCTTTCAAACGCTGCTCCTTTGTCAGGTAGCTATTAGGGCAGGATGATAAAACACAGAATTCATAGCAAAAGATCAGAGTGTCGTACAACTAATGCAATATATTGAACAAACCTAGATTGCTATTAAGTCTTTCATCATTTGGAATGGTTGCATGTTTTCAATTCATTAATATTTAAATCCCAGAGCTTCTTTCAAGTCACATTCCCGAGGTAACTTAAAAAAGTGACAGCTTAGGCAATGCATTAAAGATGTGAGGTTAGAGTCTGATTGTATTCCAATCTTGAGAGTCAGACTAGTTCTATTTCCAAAGTAGGAATTTATAAAATGTCACATGGATTGACTACCTGCAGATTGTGTGCTTTTTGAACAAAATAGTTTATGTCTGCAAATATTATTCTGCAAATGGAAATTCACCACAGAGACGTATATGTGTGCTTGTGAGAAAGTGTGTGTGTGCATGAGAGTGGGACCTGCATCCTCATTCTCAGTGATTAAAGACTTAACAGCCATCTAGGTTTGTCTAATACATCGCGTCAGTCACATGACACTTTGATCTTTTACTTATAAATTCTGCATCCTATGTATCCTGTCCCACTAGTTATCTGATGAAGGAGTTGTGCTCCAAAAGCTTGCATTTTCTAATTAACCTGTTGGACTATAATCTGATGTCACGTGTTTTTCAACTTTGTCCACCTCAGTCTAACACTGGCATCTCCACATCGTCTTTATTTAAGGAAAGACTGAAATGTATTTGGAGCAGAAATATTGTGAACGGGTGGGTTGTCTTATGGGAATGATTATGAATTCAGGCTAAGCTTGCTAAGCTTGTAACACTGGAGTTTAAAAGTGTAATAAGTGACTTGATTGAAAAGGAAAAGATTCTGATGAGTCTTGACAGTGTGCAGGTGGAGATGATGACTCCTCTTGTGTGTGAACCTAGCATTAGGGGTCACTCAATAATCAGAGTCACCCATTTAAGACAAAGACAAGGAAAATTCTTACATATAAAAAGTCATGAGATTTTAAATTACCTTCCTAAAAATGTGATAGGAGCAGAGGCTTTAAACACTTATAAGGCAGATGTATTCAGAATCTTGATAAGCAAGGGACAGAAAAGTTATCGGGGGAGGTGGGAAAGGGGAGAAATTAAATCAGTCACAATTTTTTGATTGGTGGAGCAGCTGAAGGAGTTGATTGGCCTATTCCTGTTCCTAATCTGTATGTTCAAATGTTCACTACTCCCAACACAATTACTGGCTTCATCACTTGAATGTAAAATTATAGATATTACTCAACTTTTATGTATCTGATAGGAAAGAGAAACATTTATAAAAAAAGTGTAAAGTTGAGAAACAGACCATTGAGGAATATCATCTTGTCTGTCAGAGTAGGTAGGAGAAAGTGAGGACTGCAGATGCTGGAGATCAGAGTTGAAAATGTGTTGCTGGAAAAGCGCATGAGGAAAGTGTGTCCAGCAGACTAAGATAAAAGGTAGGGAGGAGGGACTTGGGGGAGGGGCTTTGGAAATGCGATAGGTGGAAGGAGGTTAAGGTGAGGGTGATAGACCGGAGTGGGGTGGGGGCGGAGAGGTCAGAAAGAAGATTGCAGGTTAGGAAGGTGGTGCTGGGTTCGAGGGTTGGGACTGAGACAAGGCGGAGGGAGGGGAAATGAGGAAACTGGAGAAATCTGAGTTCATCCCTTGTGGTTGGAGGGTTCCTAGGCGGAAGATGAGGCAGAGTAGGTCAGAGTAGGTATCAATTAGTTATGTTCCGTGATGCTATGTCCCGTTACACTCAACGTTTAAGAGTATGAAAATCGTAGTCGGCCTGAGAAAGCTATGCTTATTGTTAGACTGTGGGTACAAAACCTGGTTCCAAGGAAATCATTTCATTTCTTGGAAGTGATCGGATCTAGTTACATTCCACCTGTCTAAATGTAACTTGGAGATAGTGAGTATCTGTGAGCCTCTTCTGGTTGATCTGGATTTTGCTATATTTGTGCCAAGTTCACAGTTAAACGATTTTGGATATGACACACACTTTTGCAGAACAAAAACAGCTTGTATGAAGCTTTGCAGGGAGAGGTGAATAGAAGAGACGACTCCTCGGTGGTTGCTGCAAGGGTGAGCAGAATACAATCGGTCTTCTGTACCATTTTAATATGGAGTTGGTCAGCCTACTTGGCTAATTAGCTAGAGTGTGGCTCAGCATAATGTCAACAGTGGGGGTTCACAGTCTACTTTGGCTCAGGTAGAGTTGGAACATACTTCCCTGAGAGTGGAAGGCAATGACATACTGATACTGAAAAACTTCAAAGGAAATGGCTCAGGATAAGCATTAGACTAAATGAGGTTAGGAACTTCCTCTGGGAAAATCAAGTAGGTGGTATGACTATAATTGAATTAAGGCACCAAAATCTTTCTTTCCCTTGAAATTGTGATCATTCTTTTAGTCCAGAATGCCAGAGCAATTGCCTGAGCAATGCCTCTGCTGTAACCTCCAGATTCAAGAGGAAGTCTCTTAAACAAATGCCAGTGTCTTTCTTGTAGCCAGGCCACAAGCGTTCAGGCAGAACTCTGTAAACGAACTTTGATAAACTGTGTCTAGATGCTAAAAAGGATTTCTTCAAGACCATTTTGCCCAATTCTTAAATGGCTAACGTTCCAAGGGAGGACAAAGGGAACTCTTCAAAAACACTCTGAAGCTCTGTTTGAAGTTCAGCAACATTAATCTGCATGACTGGGAGGAGCCCTGCTATCAAATGTTCTGAATGGAACAATGTATCCCATCAAACTGCATCAGACTTTGATCACAAAATCATATCAATTGTGACAGCAGCAGCAGATAAGAAAAGTAAGAGATGCAAATCCTGCACTCTGTATCCCACTAGTTCATGGAACAGTTGCCTCATGCAGCAGAAATATGCCAGGTGAGAATTGGCATGTTCAATTGCATGAAAACCCCGTGGGAGAAATTTACATGGTCCTTGAACTGAAGATTAACCGATGATGAAGATAAAGAGCTGGAACTTGAATATATATTAGCCTTCTTTACATCCATGTAACCATGTCATTATCTAATATAATCTTTCACAGAAAATGATTACAATGGTTCCAACTTTCATGAAGAATAAAGATGACAGTGCGAATGCCCAATCACTAATCTGCAATATTGCTTCACCATCTTCTAAAGAAAATTATTTCCATATAACATACCAACAGTATATACTGACAGTGTACATCATTACCGAATTTGGTATATGTAACGTGATCTTGCTCTTTGCAGCCTTCTGGCAAGATGAAACCACTGGTTGCTTCATAAATAAAGTTAATAGTTTCCTTACCTCTGCAGACTCTATAAATATTCTTTTGCAGCACAAGGAGACCAAAAATATTATATGGTGGCAGCAAACATCATATGCAATTCTCAGCCTTTATTAAAAATCCCCAAAAAGGTTGCAAGTACCAATCAAGCAAAAATGTGGCTGAATTGGTGCCAAAGATTTACAAGGTATTGTGTAACATCTGACCTAGCTGCAAGTGTTCAGCTCAGTGTGCTACTGAATGCAAAGAGTGGCTTGTAGATAGTAGGTAAAACAATGACTGCAGACGCTGGAGACCAGATTTTGGATTAGTGGTGCTGGAAGAGCACAGCAGTTCAGGCAGCATCCGAGGAGCAGCAGCAAAATCGACGTTTCGGACAAAAGCCCTTCATCAGGAAAGGGATGGATAAAGAAATATGAGGAAGTAAAAAAAGCACTTGACACCTACTTGAACCTGTGAAAAAATACCAACATCTTGCAGGCTAAATTTAATAATCATATTGAGTGCCAAGGTGAGACTTTACAAAAATCTTTATAGACTTACACAGAGCTGTGCATTTGGCAGCTTAAAAGTAGAACTAATCAGCATTCTTGTTAAAAGTCTTTCATGAAGTCTTGTTTGAGTACTTGCAGTCAAATGATCACTTAACATTAACAAGCCATTCAACTGAGCAAATAAGCTCAGATCATGAAGCAAAACTGATTGATAATTCAGGGTGAGAGAGACAACATGCCCCAACAGTGAAGTATGTTAAGTTTAAAAGTAGAAAGGTGACCATACCAGAACAGGTAAGCTTGAAAAAACATGCAGCCTAGTGCTATCAACGTGGCAGGAAGAAAAAAAACAGTGCAACAATTGTCCTCCCAATGAGGTCGAATGCCACTTTTACAAGAGAAGGGTTAATATCAAGCTGTGTGCTGCAGCTAGAAATAGCCCACAACAGGTGCCACAACTCATGAAGTCGAGGTAGCTATCAATGTTATGGATATACATGTGTTTGGAGAGATCCAGGGGCCTGTGGAAGCTGCTGAAACTGCTGATATCCTGTAACGAGGGATGCTTTAAGTTAGGCACAGGTGCAGTAGTTTCAGTTCTTTTTGATACTGTAGTGTTTGGAGAAAAGTTCTCTTCAGCCATTATGCATAAAATCACACTTAACAAGTGATATAGACACCAAGGTCATACAACAATTGAATGCAATGCTTCAATTTATATAGAGAGAAAAATCACTGGAATGATTTATGTGATTCTAAAGCAGAGCTGTTCACTTCTAAGGAGGAAAGTCAGCACTGACTTACAACTGATTTGTAGAGTACATGACCTGGAAGGCTGAGAAACAAGTCTAAAAATGTCAAAGCTGAATTTCCACAGCTGAGGAAAGCTGAAGGCACATACTACATCACTCTACATTGTGATAGGAAGTTGGTCTGTCTGTTTATACCCAGAAAAGTTCCTCACCCACTTTTATGAAAGGTAGAAGAGTAAATTGACTCTATCTTGAAACAACAGATTATGTCATCTGTGACTGAACCAACTAGCTGGTTTTTGGGTAAGGACACTGTGGCCGAACCTAATGAACCTGCATTGATCTTACACAGCTGATCACAGCAGTTGAGTATGAAGTTCCTCTTAAGCTGCCTGTGGTTGAGAGTTTATCAAAATTGGGAAGGAGCACAATTTCAAGATGCAAGCTATATTTTTGGCATCTATCCCTTGATGAAGGGTGAATATTGTTCACAACCATTATGATACACTTGGAAGGTTTTGTTTCAATAGATTATCCTTCAGTATCCATCAGTTCCAGAAATTTGTCAAGGGATGATGAGAAACATCTTAAAAGGACTGGACGGAGTTGCACCTCACATGGGATGATGTTCTGATCCATGGATCCATTTAGACAGAACATGCCTCTAGAATTTGAGTTGTGCTGTGCTATCTACAGGAGACAAGAAGACCTACACTCAACAACAAATGTAAATTCTCATTGCCAACTGTCATATTCCTTTGTCGGTTCCTGTGTTGTATGAGTTGACCCAGAAATCAAGAAATTTCCAACTCCTCAGAGTGCTGACTGAGCTCCAGAGATTCATAGGGATGGTAAACCAAGCCAGAATGTTTTTACCAAACCTGTCTGTGTCGAGTTTGCACATTCTCCTCGTGTCTGCGTGAGTTTCCTCCGGGTGCTTTGGTTTCCTCCCACAGTCCAAAAGATGTGCAGGTTAGGTGAATTGGTCATGCTCAATTGCCCATAGTGTTAGGTGTAGGGGAATGGGTGGGTTGCTCTTCGGAGGGTCGGTGTGGACTTGTTGGGCCGAAGGGCCTGTTTCCACACTGTAAGTAATCTCATCTAATCTAATCTAATCTAACTGCCATTACTGAGCCATTAGATCAGGACAACACATGGTGCTGGGAGTAAACACAATAGAGGTCTTTTAAAAAAATCGACGAGACCTTGATATCATCTGATAGCTTTGCTCACTGTGATACAGAGATATCCACCACCATTGCTATAGATGCATTTTTTACAGGACTGACAACTTTACTCTTTGAGATATAGAAAGATGGAAAGCATGGATCTGTTTACTGTGCATCTCACTCAATCTCAGAGACTGAACAGAGATGTGCAGTGATTGAGAAAGAAACATTTGCTGCCACATAGTTTCTGAAAAGGTTGCAAATGACAGCTTTGGCCTTAATTCAAGATAAAGGCAGACCACAAAATGACACTCTTGAATTCTAAGGAATTAGCAAAATTCCTTCATAAGTACAACAAATTAGGCTGAAGAGGATGAAATTTAATGCAAAAACAGAGTGTCTGCCAGAAACGCAGCAGAATATCATGGAAGCTTTGTCCAATATTCCTGTGGAAAGAACTGAGCAGGGATATAACTTTCACTGAAGAAGTGGAAACCTTTACAGTGATAATAGTCACAAGTTTACCTGCAACAATCTAGTGATTGAGTGAAATTAGAGCTACACAGAAACCTGAAGAAGCATGTGCTGTGGTCAGAGAGTACTGCATCTAAAAATGGTCAGCATACATGCCACACAACCTCAATCTCAGCAAAGGATGTAGTGGAAGATTTACTTATTTGTGATGAAGAATTGGTCATTCCAAGGATCAAAATATTGGACCAACTACACTGAGGAAATCTGAGTATGATGCTCTGTTTGGTGGTCAGGTCTGTTAGAATCACTGGACAGGATGATATCAAGTTGTAAAACTAGTGCTACTCATCATCAGGAGGTAAGAGGGCTGCTGATGTAATCTTCCTTTCCATCTAGACCAGGGGAACATCTTGGAATGGACCTCTTTAAACACTGAGACAAGGTGTTCATGAGAATAGTAGATTAATACTCCAGATTGATAGAATTCTGCAAAATTATAGGATCACACATCTGAAGCAGTGATTACATCACTGAAAGAAATCTCTGCAATGCATGGAATCCCAGACCTTGTAAGTCTAGACAATAGACCATACTGTGTCAATGAGTACTTTAAAGCATCCACAATACTCTATCATAAGGATGTGTCCTTGCTGCCAACTCACTAGGTCACTCTCAGCCAATGGTGAAGCTGAAAGAGACGTGTTTATAGTGAAGACAACACTGAAGAAGAATGGTGTGATTCAACTTGCAAATCTAAGCTATCATTTCACCTCATCTCAGTCTGAGATAGCTTACCCCGTATCCTGAAATTGCAACCCCTGTCTGCAGGAAACAATATCTTTGCATCCAGTATGTCTAGCCCCATCAGAATTTTATACGTTTCCATGAGATCCCTGCTCACTCTTCTAAGCTCCATTAAATACAAGTCCAGTTGATTCAATCTCTCCTCAAACAACACACCTACAATCTCAGGAATTAGTCTGGTGAACTTTGCTGCAGTCCCTCTATGGCAAGTCTCTATTTTCTTTCGTAAGGTGACAAAAACTGTGCACAGTATTCCAAGTATGTTCTCACCCAAGCCCCATACAGCTGCAGGAATATTTCCTTGTGCCCTGACTCAACCCTTTAGCAAGGAAGGTCAAAACACAATTTGCCTTCTGACTGCTTGCTGCACCTGCATACTCTCTGTCAGTGACTGGGATACCCAGGTTTATTTAAGTATTTATCATTTCTGCAGTAAAGCCTGAGAAAGGTTCAGCCTGAACTCCAGGCAGTAAATCCTGATGCACATGTGAGTAAAACATATGCTCACCAAAGGAGTTACCTCAATCCAAAATGACTAACTCAGATGGCCAGGGGTTGGACTAGGTCCTTTGCAGATTAGTGAGGTGGGAATAGAGGTTTCTGGAGTGCAGTTCAATATTAGACTTCAGATTCCAGTGACACTATTCAACTGAGAGGAACCTTTAAAGAAGGTATCTGTTAATGAGTGGAACAGGATCTGTTTCCAGTTGTATCGGGCTACCTGTCAGACTTCACTATGTGCAGTAACTGAACCCAGCTTCGCTTGGCTGCATTATAATCGCTCCTTTGTTTGGGAATGTTATGCTTGATAAAAAAAAACGTCGTGCACAGCAAGCCGTGCAGTAAAAGCCGGAGTTCTGAAAGTAGTGTACGCTGATCAAACCGTCAGCAGATTGTCAGGCTGTTTGTTGTAGGGGCGGAGCTAGCCAGATTTATAAAAGGAAAGTTTCTTCTGTCCCCATAAGACTCACGTGTCCTCCCTGGAAAAAGAAGGAACGACATAGTAAGGTAAGACAAAATTCTAATGTTACTTGATTGATGAGCACAGGCAGGGAATTTTATAGATAATTGGCCCAAGCTTCACTTGATTTTATTGTGACATACACTCCTCGTATAAGTGACACTCCTCGTATAAGTGACACGTTCACTCTATTTCCACTGAGGTGTTCTGTTGAATTTAATATTTTTAGATCAAAATAAGCATGTTGTCCCTCTGTTCTCAGATTTGCAAAGAATTGCTGATACGGCACATACCAAATCAGATTGGCTTTGCTTCGAGGAAAGTGAGCACAGCCTGGGATAGGAGTTTAACCTGGAGCCCAACCCTGCCACCTTTGAACAGCCAGTTCCAAGGTGGGCTCAGCTGAGGAAAGGGAGGTCAGAGGTTGCAACTCTTTGCTCCTTCAGGCCGGGAATAAACCTGAGAGCAAAGCAATTCTGTTGACATTGACAAAGTCAGAAGTTAGACAACACCAGATTATAGTCCAACGGGTTTATTTGAAATCACAAGCTCGACACAAGTGATGTTCACCTCAGTGAAGTGCTCACTTAATCTGACGAAGGAGCAGCGCTTCTAAAGCGTGTGATTTCAAATAAACCCTGTTGCACTATAAACTGGTGTCATCTGGTCTCTGACCTTGCCCACCCCAGTCGAACAGCAGCACCTCCACGTCGTTGATATTAATAGGGAAGGAAGAACTGGGGGTGATAGAAGCATGCAAACTGATGAAAACAATCTACATCAACACCCCCATCTATCATAGCCCAACACATGACCATCAAGCACTGATACCAAACCTGTTTGATTAGGGAACCCTACTTTATATTGTGAACTTCTGCAAAACTTCCAGTGCTCCCTCTCCTCCTCCCTACTGCCTATTTATTATAAAACAAAGTAAAACACTATTGAATGAAATAATACTACTTGTTAAATGTAACAGCTATATATATTATATATATGAAACATTTGGTAGTTATCAAGTGAACAGAAGATTCTACAAAAACCCTTTATCAATGCTTGGACAACTCTTGGGTTCTGGGAAACCTTGATTGAAAAGCACTGCCTAGGGTCTTAGGAATACTACTGAGGGATTCCGAGTCCATCACCCAAGAAAGGAGTGAGAGGAAAGTGCTCACTAAACAGTGTAGAAAGTCAACAGAGATCCTCCAGGCCAATGTCTGTAATGATTCACACCACAACAGGAAAGCAATCAATGAAAATAAGGAGTTTCTGGGAATGAGTCCAGCTTTTACAGGACTGCAATGTTGTCTTTATCTAGTAGCTGTCCTTTGGATTCACACTTGGGTGGAAAAGATGAGGTTCCAGCTTGTGGCCCTAGTTCTGATGGCAGTCTGCTTCTACCTGAGCACTGCGCAAGGTAAGAGTTTCACAACAATGTTTTCATCTGCAAAATTTCACTTTTGAAATTTCAAAAACCAAGCTGTTTCTAAGTTCATTTATTGTTGAAAGTGTGTGTGTGTAGTATATATATGTGTGTGTAAAACCGCTATTCACTGAGGATTCCCTCTCTGGAAATGTGTAAGGAAGGTTGACAATTGTGTGTCTCAGTGGCAGTCCCTCACGGATGAAGATGACTCTCTTCCACTCCTGGAGTGTGTCTGGTGCATTGAGGCTCGGGTTTTCTGCTAAAGCTGTGATTAACCAGTCAGTAGAACAAAGAGTTTTGTTGAATGTAACTTTAAGGGCTGTAGTTAGGGATATGATCATCCACCTTCCTGTACTAATCGATAGGGGGGTAAATATTTGTCTTTGCTGCCCTGGGGGGTTAGGGTCGGTAGTAGTGTTTGCTCAATTCCTAATGATGATGGAATTGTGGTTTATGTTATGTAACTGCATTGACCCAGCAATTTTGGGGCATTCTTTCAAATTTAGGAAAGGATGTATTGTGTCCAGCATTGGCAGCAGGAGACAATCTCAGCACCCTAACTTCACTGTGGTGATGTTAAACAGAGTGCTGCAGGAGCTGGCAGTTGGGGGGGGGCGGGGTTTACTGGTGCTGGGTCCTGCAGGGCTCTCAAATAGCCACCTCAAAGAACCTGAACCTGCTTGTTACAGGGCAGTGAATACCTCTCATTTGCTGTTTCCTCAGGCATTGGAGATTTGTGGCTGCTGTTCTGGCAATATTACTGACTGGGCTCTGTTGTGGACCTTATATTAATGGCTTCATTTTCTTGGCACCTGGCATGGATAACAGAATTGGTTCAAATGTGTTCTCACTCAATTCACAGAATAATAGTCAAACAAGGCATTTTGAAATTTTTCCTACCGTTCAAAGGGCTCAATGATGATTCTACCCTTTTTTGTCTTGGGGGTGGGGGACTGGAAGTTTGAAATTTTCATCTCTCATATTGCTTGCTCTGGTTAGACATATTTCAGAAGGTTTTGTCACATGATCATTCTCAATCTGTCCATCCTACCCAGTCAATTAACCATTTTCACTCCATTGTCAAAATTTTTCAATATAGGAGATTCATTTGGGTCCTAACAGAATCAGTGTAGAGAGGCTGTTTCCAAATATGGGATGGTCTAGAATCACAGGACATAATCTCAGTTTAAGGGGTCTCCCAGTTAGGACAGAGAATGAGGAGGAATTCCTTCTTCAGGGCATAGTGAATCTGTGGAAGAGCTATCAGTGTTGGGTCATTAAGTATATTCAAGGCTGAGATAAGCAAACCTTTAATCAGTAAGGGATAAGTGAATTAGGATTAGATTAGATTCCCTACAGAGTGGAAACAGGCCCTTCGGCCCAACAAGTCCACATCGACCCTCTGAAGAGTACCCCACCCAGACCCATTTCCCTCCGACTAATGCACCTGACACTATGGACAATTTAGCATGGCCAATTCACCTGACCTGCACATCTTTGTAATGTGGGAGGAAACCGGAGCACCCAGAGGAAACCCACGCACACACGAGAAGAATGTGCAAATTCCACACAGACAGTTGCCTGGGGCTGAAATTGAACCTGGGACCCTGGTACTTTGAGGCAGCAGTGCTAACCACTGAGCCATTGTGTCACCCTTAATAGGGAATAGGGATAATGGGGAAAATGTAGGAATGTGATCTCATTCAGTGGTGAAACAGACTTTGATGGCTGAATGGCCTTCTTCTGCCCTTGTGTCCTAGAATCTTATGGTCTAATTTTTGTAACTGAATGGAAATGTGCATTGGAAAGAAGATAAACAATAACACATTGTTCCAATGTTTCATATGGACATTTTCACCGGAGCTGATTGCATCAGGAATAATCTTTCATTCCCGAAGAGGTGCGTCTACCGATGGTTTTTGGCTGATGCATGCAGTGATATAAATGCCAATAATCTCTCAGTACCTCATTATTCTTCTTGTGTAGGCAAACCAAGTGAAGTATCACAGTGCGAGCAAGTCTGAATTAGACCTCATCTGATAACTCCATTCCAAAGAACTGCTTGGATGGTGATCAACACCACAAATCCTGGCCAATTCCACCCTCACTTTATCCCAGCTACAGCATTTTCTATCTTGCTTGATTTTACTAAAATCAAACCCAGCACTAACACAAGCATTTTGTTTAAAATTAGTTGATCAAATGATGCCAAACGCAGTAATGCTGGTCCTGTTTTCAACATTTCGGTTGTCACCAGTAACAACCAACAAGACATGAGTTACTAAAACATTACAATGTTTATCTGGCAGCTTCACATCTCTGACTCTTCTTAACAATAATGACAACTGATTCAAAATAGAAGTCTGGCTGTGAAAAAAGACTTAAGGTATTAGTTAAGATACAGGTCGTTAATAGAGGCATACACTGTGTTATATTGTATTCAGTAGTGTCAATAGGTCAAGTAGGAGATGGGTCTCAGATCAGAGACAATGTGAGATTTTAAAAAAAGCAGTTGAAATCTGTGCAATAGATTATCAAAGTCAATTTCACCAGATAATGTGACTACCAGCAATTAAGAAAACCATCTTGGCTCATAATCATCAGAAGAAAGGGGTAATGTGTCACATTAGCAGTGATAATCCAGTAGTTAACGAAATTTTAAGAAGTGATGTAATGACATTAAGTAGAACTACACATTGCCACTGGAAATGCAGAGTGAAGGGAGTTTCAAATTAGCCTGTTAGTCTAAAATGGTTGCTATTATTTGACTAGTATAACCCTTTACCTTTCAACAGTAAGCTGGATTGAAGACTGCTGCTTGAAATATGTCAAAGTAAAGCATCACCATACAATCCAGAAGAATGCCATCAGTTACCGAGAACAGACCACGGGTGGAAGCTGCAACTTGCATGCCATAGTGTAAGTCCAAAACCTCCACACATACAGTACACAACCTAATTCCCTGGCCATTCAGACCAGGTCGGTATCTGGTGTCTCTACTATTACACGAGTATATTTATCACTTTCAGCTTTTATTTTCTTAAATCTGTGTTAGTACAACCCTCTCTGCAAATCCTTGCGGTGGAAAAAGTGGGGAATATTTGGAAAGATGATCAGACTTTCAGACTGTATTTTTCATAACCCTCTGCCCCCATGACTAAAATGGGATAGAGTCATAGTCTGACTGTGTCCCCCTCATAACGTCAGACTGTGATTTCCCTTCCTCCTCCCTTGTGTTACTTTATGACCCCCATGTGTCAGACTGTGCATATCCCCCCAATGTCTGACTGTACTACTTGGGTCAGGCTGTGCCCACCCTTTTAGACTGTGACCCACACCTCTTGGGTCAGACTGAATTTCTGTCTTCCTCCAACCCCTGACAGTCTTTAATATTATGTTACAATTGTTCAATCTTTGTCCATTTCTTTAGCCTGAATTTGAAGCGTGCTACCATTTGTGTGAATCCAAATGACCGTTGGGTGAAAAACACTATTGCCATGATAAAAGATAAAAAACACCGAAGAAGATGCAGGGGTCATGCTAAACCCTGCAAATATCTGAAAGTAAGTGGCAAAATGTACAGGAGTCCGGATAATAACTCAGTGGGACAATGGATGATGCAGATACACTGACAAGGAACATGTAGTTTCAGGATGCACTGAGTCTATGGAATCCAGCTCTATGGAATCCAACTCAATGGAAAGCTCAGTGGGTGGTTCAGGGACATGGCATCCTGGAATCCAATTCTCAGGCAGTTAATTTAAAAGGTTATAATAAATGCACTAGGTGACCACCAGTATTGCTCATGAATGTGGGGCTAAAATCTAGGTGAAATTGATTGGGTTCAGGGGTATTGTAGGTGCAGTCTATCCTGACGAGTACCAGAAAGTTGTTGCTATGGCACTGATCATTTGGTGTATCTGTGGGGCAGTCCAAAATCACCTCATTTCCACATCTTGACTACATGAAGGGGAGGTCCAGGCAATTTTCCCACTCCGGTGTGTCAGAAAATCCAGCAGATCAGTTGGGCTGCATGAAGCCAAGGAGCTGATAACGTGACAAAAAGAAGTTGAATTCTCTTCAGGAGATCTGGACCATCATTAGATGATTGGCTATTACGATGATGGTAGTGTTTGAGACGTATGAAACATTTGGAAATTTGGTTTGCTTGTCCTGCCCCTTCTTTTTTCCTAAAGCTTTAGAGGGAATGGACAATGTCGCTGGGTCACATAAGGCTCCCCATAAAATCCATGATCTCAAGCTGGATCTTTCTGTCGAGAGGATTTGGTTCTATTTCCTGCAGAGATCCAGGAATGACATGGTCAGAGCTGCAGAGATGTCATCTTGAATCCATTTAATGGTAGAAGTATGCAGGAATGTTCTGGAAGGGCTACAAAGATTTGGTCAGATTGTACCATTAATTTGGGTGCATCTCTTTCTGTCACGTCACTATTTCCTCATAGTCATAATGTTTGCCCACAAATTAAATGCACAACTCTTAAACTGAGAAGTAAAGTCTCAATCCAGAGTGAGATTGCTGTGATAAAATTCATGTGATGCTATGGGAAGATTGACCCTTGGTGCTGAGGAATCCTGACTCTCACCTTCTTATAAATTTGTTGTAAATGTAATAGAATGCATTTTAGTTTGATAGCAAGTTGAAATTGATAAGGATTACTTTGACTGCTGTTTTATTCATTTGGGGCAGATCCTAATAAGAAGCGATACTGCCTACACCATTGCATGCAGATAATCTTACAATGACTTTCTGAAAGTCAACTCTCTTTATATTTTTCAGCATTAATCAAGCTCTGAGCAACAGGGAGGATGGAAGCTAATCCATTACTCTCCCAACCCCTGAAGCCGCACCTTTTCTGCAATCTGACTTTGAATCGAGGCTGAAGTGATTGCACATGGCTGTACTGAAAGCAGCTGCACCAGTAAATTATAATTCAGAAAAATCTAACTCCCGACTAAAGAGGATAACACAGGAAAGGTGCTATTGGAATGCAGACACTATCACCAGCAACACCATTATCAATTAACCATCATACACTTTAATTATAATTATTAAACTGCAAAACTATTCATTATGTTTAATTGCAGACAGCTCCACTGTGATCTGTTGGTGTAGGTTATTATTTTCTGTAATGCTTTGTTTTGTTAGCTGGTTGATCTGTATAATTCACTCCAAGGAAAATCAATATTACCGACACGACAGTCAGGTAGCAATCAAAAATCCAGTTATTACAGGGATCCAAAAGGATAGATAAAGCTTTGCATTTTGCCCAAGGGATTGGAAGCAGGCCATTCAGCTGCTACAGCCAGCCAATTAAGATGGTGGTTGACTTGGTCCAACAAACAAATTTCATGGCATCATGGGGCTCTTTTTACTGGAAGGGTAAAAGCATTTGCTAAATGGGAGCTGTCTTAATGAGACATTGTTTAGGCCTTTTTGATAGTCCAGATTTATCACACCATTTTTCTCCCAATTGTTGATTACCATAATTTGAATTCACTTAGAAGTGATAATCTGCAGCGTTAGCATCCCAGTGGTGGTTAGAAACAATGTTCTTTGAGCACTGTATGGAAACTCCGCACAGTCACATACACAGTGCCTCGTTCAATAACCAATGGGAAGGCTCACAGGCTCTTGCACATGGTATCTGGTGGTCTTGGTGGAGGAGGTCCAGTGGAGGAGGAATTACCTTCACTAATAGTGGGTAATCACAACTTGCCCTCTCATCCCTCTCTTATGCAGCAACTGCACTACGCTGCCTGGTCTCATGTCCACCTTTCACTTCTCATCCAGATCAAGATGGCTGTGACCCTTTCTCCTGGTGCTTCCTTTAAGTTGGAGTTCCATCTGAAGACCTCAAAGAATTTCTATCATGCATTTGTGATGTTTTGACAAAGATTGCTTGAAATCTATTTGAGATTATCTTCACAGCTCCAGCAGAAATGAGTATGAAACATCAATGTATCAGTCAACCCCTTCGTGAGCTTCTGGGTGGTCTAGTGCAGCTATCCACTCAGTTTTTTTTACCACAATGATTTCTCGTCTTTAACGGGTTCAGTTGGCATTTTGGCTCAAGATCACAACATGACCACCTTGAAAGATCATTAATGCCTGCACATGCTGCTGAAAATTGTCCTCACTGTTTCAGATTTTTAATTGGCTGTATTACACATAATGGGGAACGCTTCTGCCTCAATGTTTAACAGAACTCAGAAGCATCTTCTCACAACAGCGACAACAATAGCAACTGCAGCTTTTCCACTCTCATTCCAGAAGTCAGTTAAGAGTTTGTCGCTGCAGCATTCACTGGGATGCAGAGTAAGCCAGACCCTCTGTCTGAAGGTAGCAAGTAACCTAAAATTGTGGTCACTTAGTCTGATGTCTATGTTAAAATTGATTTTGATTATCTAGAAGCTTTACGTAGAGTATGGCTGCTGAAATAACCTTGATTATGTACATGTTGAGATTGTTTCTGTGCTTCAATAAATTTTGAACTTTTCTAAAATCTAGTTGCATGAGTGTTCCCTCCAATTTGCATTCCGTGCAAAAACTAGAATGAGAAATCACAACAAATCATAAATGGCCCGCATACAAAGTTTCTGACTTCGATTTTATTTGATTTACTTATTGTTACATGGTACCTAAGTATCGTGAAAAGCTTTGTTTATGAGCAGTACAGGCAGCTCATAGTAAGCAAGGACATACAGATCATAAGGTGAAAAAAAACTTAGAAGCATAAAATTATATTGTCCAGGGCATCAACATTAACAAGATCAGGGTTCTTTGAAATTAGAGCATCCATTCATCAGTCTAATAATGGCTGGGAAGAAGTTGTTCCTGAACCTGCTGGTGTGTGTGGTTGAGTGTGTACCTTCTGCTTGAGAGAAAAGGTTATAAGAGAGCATTGCCAGGGTGCGATGGATCTTTGATGATATTGGCAGCCTTTCCGCGGCAGCGAGCCATGTAACTGGAGTCCATGGATGGAAAGTTGACTCCTGCAATGGTCTAGGCTGTGCACACAACCTTCTGTAGTTTCATATGGTCCTGGGCAGAGCAATTACGCTACTAGGCCGTTATGTCAAAACAAATTATGACTTGAAAGTGTAGCAAGAAGTTGGATTTTGTAATTTAAGTCTATATTCTATCACTACTGCCTTTCTCTGACCTTGGGTCCTTTTCAGCTCTGCATTACTGTTTGACCCATACAGTACGACTGTACTTTGTCCCTTGTTAGGTTATAGTTGCCTATCCCCTGGATTACTGTTTTGTTCACACTTGGTCAGTATTACTACTACATTCTTTTCGACCCTGAAATATTCCGGGCCTTTAACAGGCCAGGGAACATGCCTGTGTGTTGAAATGGCAGTGTGAGAAACAAAAGCTCACTCACTTTAATAATTTCAGTCCAAGACCAAATATCTGAATCAGAGTCGTTTATTTGTACACTTGTAAGTGGGTGCCTTGTCTAATTGCCAGGTAAGGCAATGACAAATGCACAGTAAACCCCAACAAACTCTCGCAATTTATACAGTTTTTTCCCATATGTTTTCCTTATTCCATTGTTTGCCCCCATCCTCCGCTTACGTCACTCATTTCCTTAAGACTGATCCCACAACTTCTGTTTATCCGGCCTTGTCCGTGACAAATGCCTATCTCTGCTCCCATAAGGTTGTTTGACGTCATCCCATTCTTTGCTTACCATTATCTGCACCCTCCATCTGCGCTGCCCCTCACAGCATCTTATCACTAAGGCCTTTTAATTGGGGTTTGTTCCTGTGTCCTGTTTGCCCATACATCCACCATTGTTCTGTAATCACGTCTCATGCTAACATACCATTTTCTTTAACGGATTATATGTTTCCTCATTTTTGCTAAGTCAGCTCTCGTCCGAAACAATCCCAAACTAATGTGAATTCATTTACTCTGTATCAGAACTTATAATTGCAGAAATAACATTAATTCACCAACATCCCACAATGTCCCCTTTTTCTTTTGATTACCATTTGTTATCTTCTGCATTTTTGTCTCTTTGTTTTTTTAAACATCGTTCCCAAAATTCGCAAGCATCATTT
>NC_057740.1:17659951-17661029 GCF_004010195.1 Chiloscyllium plagiosum
CCAATTGTACAATTGCGCATATCCCTCTCCAATCCGGAGGTAGTGTGGGTCTCAATATTTTTCCTCCACAGTACCACCACAGATCCGCTCATGGAACCTTTAGTGCTGAATAGTTCCCTCCCTTCTCCGTTTCGGTAACATTCTTAATCTCTGTACATAATTTCAGCTCCCCCAAATCTCTCGACCAACTTGTACCTCGCCTGCGCACACACGACGTGTGATTTCCAACTGCGGTGGAAAATGTGGGGGGTAACTTTTACATCTTTCTTCTCCAAGGGAGGGAACATCAGAGATAGGGAGGTACAATTCCTATCATTCCATGCAGTCTCATCCTGATACAGGGCTATCATACATTTCATGCCCTTCCTGTCTTGCTTCCACCCGAGCGGAAAGGGAACCACCTGGGCCACTGGCCTACCGGAGGCACATGCATAGCAATTGCTTTTGTTCAGAACCTTTTTACAGTATACTTTACCCATTCCACCCAGGCATTTGCATCCTCGTACCCAGTTTCTATCTCGATGGTCTGTTGCAAATCCTTTACCTCTATAATTTTTACTACTTTAGGATCATCGGGAGGGGTGAAAGGTTGTATCTCATTACCCAGTAATTCTACCCGTTTTCCCTGTCCTACACTAATTCGAAAACAACTCCTTCCCATTTGTTTTCATTTCAATCCCAAATGTTTTATTTAATTGTATCTCATAAGTGCCCCCCCCCCCAAAACTGCTTCGTGCCATGTGGTTTTCCTTATCGTTAGGTATATGGGGTTACACTTCTTATCGAGACAATCGCGAGCTGGTCGGAAGGGGGCCAGGTGTACTGTGACGAGACCATAATACCAAGTACCATCCCCGAGGCCATCCCCATAGGACTTAAGATGTATCTCTGAGCTGCGGTACTGTCTCTGATTTACTACATTCCCACAATTTACTAAGCTGCATGCATTAGTGTCCATTACTTGTGGATTATCAGACTCAGGAACCATTAATAATACATATGAAAATGATATTTGACAAAATCCTAATACCAAGAGGGCTAGCTTCATAACTCTAAGCATTCCCAGTATTCTAATCAT
>NC_057740.1:17664911-17680404 GCF_004010195.1 Chiloscyllium plagiosum
GACCAAACCGGGACACGAGACCGCTCCTCAATGGGGAACGGGACGCGTCTTCCCAGTGTCCAAGGCCAGCCACTCCCCCCGGTGATGGAAGAAAATCCCGGACGAGCCCCCAATTGTGAGAAACAAAAGCTCACTCACTTTAATAATTTCAGTCCGAGACCAAATATCTGAATCAGAGTCGTTTATTTGTACACTTGCAAGTGGGTGCCTTGTCTAATTGCCAGGTAAGGCAATGACAAATGCACAGTAAACCCCAACAAACTCTCGCAAATTATACAATTTTTTCCCATATGTTTTCCTTATTCCATTGTTTGCTCCCATCCTCCGCTTACGTCACTCATTTCCTTAAGACTGATCCCACAACTTCTGTTTATCCGGCCTTGTCCATGACAAATGCCTATCTCTGCTCCCATAAGGTTGTTTGACGTCATCCCATTCTTTGCTTACCATTATCTGCACCCTCCATCTGCGCTGCCCCTCACAGCATCTTATCATTAAGCCCTTTTAATTGGGGTTTGTTCCTGTGTCTCTGTACAAGTGGGGAAACAGATGTTTTTTCCTGTTTGCCCATACATCCACCATTGTTCTGTAATCACGTCTCATGCTAACATACCATTTTCTTTAACGGATTATATGTTTCCTCAATTTTGCTAAGTCAGCTCTCGTCCGAAACAATCCCAAACTAATGTGAATTCATTTACTCTGTATCAGAACTTATAATTGCAGAAATAACATTAATTCACCTATATCCCACAGCAGGCAACTAGAAGCTTGGGGTCACTGTTGTGGACAGAATGTAGAAGTTCTGCAAAGTGCTTGCTCAGTCTGCATTTTGTCTCCCCAGCGTAGAGGAGATCACATTGTGATCAGCGAATACAATAGACTAGATAGAGTGAAGTGCAAGTAAATCACTGATTTGCCTGGAAGGTGTGGCAGAGGCCTTGGATAGTGAGGAGGAATGAGATAAATGGGCAAGAGTTATACCTTCTGCAATTGCATCAGAATGTGACATGGGGGAGTGAGGAGGCGTTGGGAGTAGAGGAGGAATGAACGAAGGTGTCCCACAGGGAACACTCCATGGAGAAGGCTGACTAGAGGGAGGGAGGGGGAGGGGAATGCATGCCTAGTGGGGGAATCCAGCTGCAAGTGATTGAAATGGCAGCTTATGGATGACACCATGGGAACACCAGAGACAATGGTGCAAGAGTGGGAAGACATCTGGAAGGGAGTTTCAGGACGAAGAATTTTCCACAGTCATACAGAATATTTTTTGTGATTTTGATGAATTATTTTGGAAATGAGACAGGGATGAAAACCCAAAGCGGAATTCCAACAAATTCAGGAACTTAAGAGAGGAAAATGAGTTTGAGATAGAACAGCAGTTTGAAAGAAAAGAGGGGTCAAGTGTTTTATTTGAGGAAAAGAGTGAAACTGCTGACTTGAGAGGAGGGATCTGTTCACAGTACAGGATAACATGGAGGCCAGGAGTGAATGTTGGGTGCTCAGCAGTTTAATGGAACTAGGGTTAAAGAAACAGTGGCAGATATCATGGATAAGATGAGTTCAGAAAGGGCTTGAGTGGAAATGGGTGAAAAAATAGAGGAAGTTGTGAACTTCATGTTTAGGACAAGGAGAAACACAAAGGAAGTTTGATCAAGCGAAGCAGCAGAAGCAGTTGAATGGATGGTCTTAATCCTAGTGACAAAGAAATTCAGGAACTGCTCTCCATGTTAGGGGTGAGGGTGGATGGCAACTTGCAAAGACTCTCATTTTTTGGTTTTATGTGTTGTTGATCCCCAACAGCATTCAGTGATAGCAAACAGCAAAATTGCAGTGATTCAAGAAAAGGATTCTCAGGGATGGGAATAAATGCCAGCGTTTCCTAGGGCATAGAATTAGAACGAACGAAAACAAATTACAGAACTGAGTGTTGTTGTTTGTAATGGCATTTTGCCAGAATGCCTAACTTAACACCATCAAGATAAGATCAACAATTATTATACTGAAGGAGGATTGTTAGTGAACAAAAGCCTGATTGTTCAGTTAAGGTGAGTTCTTTATGATAAATAAATACCTGGCTCTAGGTGAAACTTAACACTTAATAGTAGAACATCAGGTAGATGAAATTCTGCAGGGGTTTTACTGCAGAAAAAAAAAATTAAATGTTTCCATCCGGTCTTAAAACCCGCTTTAGAAACTTTCACCCACATTCCCTCATGGGGTCATGTCCAACTCTTGAGGAACCTATGACCTAATACAGAGGGGAATGGGAATAACACACTGATGACTACTCACAGAACTGGTTAAGACGGCATTTAGCACACTTGCCTTCATTACTCAGATCTTTGAGTACAGGAGTTGGGATGTCATGTCGAAGTTTAACAGGACATTGCTGAGGCGTGTTCTGGAATACCATGTCCAGTTCCGGTTGTCCTGTTATAGGAAGGGCATTATTAAGCTAGAGAGGGTTCCGAAAAGATTTACCAAGAGTGTTGCTGAGAATGGAGGGTTTGAGGTCTATGGAGATATTGGATAGCTGTAGGAGGTTGAGGGGTGACCTTAAAGAGGCTTATAAAATTATGAGTGGCATAGATAAGGAGAAGGGCAGGCATCTTTTCCCTAGGGTGTGCGATTTCAAGACTAGGGTCATAGACTCATAGAATCATAGAGATGTACAGCATGGAAACAGACCCTTCGGTCCAACCTGTCCATGCCGACCAGATATCCCAACCCAATCTAGTCCCACCTGCCAGCACCGGCCCATATCCCTTCATATTTTTAAGGTGAGAGGAGAATGATTTAAAAACGACACGAGGGATAATTACTTTACACAGAGATTACTTCATGTGTAGGAATGAACTTTTAGAGGAAGTGATTGATGTGGATACAGTTACAATGTTTAAAAGACATCTGGATAAGTACATGAATAAAAAATGTTTGGGGAGAGCAAGGTTAGATCTCATAGAATATAAGGAGTATTTGCCATTTGGATACAGAATTGGCTCAAAGTTAGAAGACAGAGGGTGGTGGTGGAGGGTTGTTTTTCAGACTGAAGGCCTGTGACCAGTGGAGTGCACAAGGATCGGTGCTGGGTCCATTACTTTTCATCATTTATATAAATTATTTGGATGGGAGCATAAGAGGTATAATTAGTAAGTTTGTTGATGACACCAAAATTGGAGGTGTAGTGGACAGCGAAGAAGGTTACCTCAGATTACAATGGGATCTTGATCAGATGGGCCAATGGGCTGAGAAGTGGCAGATGGAGTGTAATTTAAATAAATGTGAGGTGCTGCATTTTGGGAAAGCAAATCTTAGCAGGACTTCTACACTTACTGGTAAGGTCTTAGGGAGTATTGCTGAACAAAGAGACCTTGGAGTGCAGGTTCATAGCTCCTTGAAAGTGGAGTAGCAGGTAGATAGGATAGTGAAGAAGGCGTTTGGTATGCTTTCCTTTATTGGTCAGAGTATTGAGTACAGGAGTTGGGAGGTCATGTTGCAGCTGTACAGGACATTGGATAGGCCACTGTTGGAATATTACGTGCAATTCTGATCTCCAGCCGATTGGAAAGACGTTGTGAAACTTGAAAGGGTTCAGAAAAGATTTACAAGGATGTTGGAGGATTTGAGCTATAGTGAGAGGTTGAAAAGGCTAGGGCTGTTTTCCCTGGAGTGTCAGAGGCTGAGGGGTGACCTTATAGATGTTTATAAAATCATGAGGGGCATGGATAGGAAAATAGACAAAGTATTTTCCCTGGGGTCGGGGAGTCCAGAACTAGAAGGCATAGATTTAGGGTGAGAGGGCTAAGATATAAAAGAGACCTAAGAGACAACTTTTTCACTCAGAGGGTGGTACATGCATGGAATGAGCTGCCAGAGGAAGTGGTGAAGGCCAATACAATTGCAACATTTAAAAGGCATCTGGATGGGTATATGAATAGGAAGGGTTTGGAGGGATATGAGCTAGGTACTGGCAGGTGACTCTAAATTGGGTTGGGATATCTGGTCAGCATGGACGGGTTGGACCAAAGGATCTGAATCCATGCTGTACATCTCCATGACTCTATAACTATGAGATATGAGCCAAGCGCAGGTAGGCAGGACTAGTTTAGTTTAGGATTATGGTTGGCCATTGACTGGTTGAATCAAAGGGTCTGTTTCCATGCTGTATGACTTCATGACTCAAAGTGGTCATCTTAGCAAATAAATTCCCACAGTGGTTGCCAGGAAAGTGTCCAGGACTGCCAGGTAAAGTTAATGGCAACTTGTCAACTGAAATCATTCAAGCTACGCTGGAAACTGCCAATACTGGAATGTTGCAACATAAAAACATAAAAGATGGCAGCAGGAGGAAGCCATTCATCCCTTCGAGCCTGTTCCACCATTCATCATGATTATGGCTGATAGTTCAACTCAATAGCCTAATCCTGCTTTTTCCCATAACCTTTGATTCCATTTGCCCCCAAGTGCTATATCTATCTTGAATGCATTCAATGTGTTGGCATCAACTACTTCCTGTGGTAATGAATTCCACAGGCTCACCACTCTTTGGGTGAAGAAATGTCTCCTCATCTCTGTCCCAATTGGTCTACCCCGAATTCTGAGACTGTGACCTCTGGTTCTGGACACACACACCATTGGGAACATCCTCCATGCATCTACCCTATCTAGTCCTGTTAGAATTTTATAAATCTCTACATGTCCCCCTCTCATTCATCTGAACTCCAGCAAAAACAATCTCAACCTAATCAACCTCTCCTCGCATGTATGTCATTGAAAACATCACTTACTGAGATTGAAGTTTGTCAAGAAGTTTTATCAACATGGTTAATCAGATATTTGTATATCTTGGCAATGCCATGGGGTCTTTAGTATTCCAGATTCCTTGGGGAATAAGAGGTCTGTCAAAGCAATGTACACTGATCTATCTGCAGATGTAGGTGGCACTCAGACAAAGAAAGGTATAAAAAGTTGATGATTCATTCTGACCTTTTAAAACTCTGAATATTCCTATTGGAAAAACCAATTGATACAAATAGCAGTGCATGGGACAAATAAATAAAACAAACACAATAATCAGCTAATGGCTGATTCCCAATGCTATATTCAGGCTGTAGCTCCTTCATCACACTACAAAGCACTTGTGCAATTGAATGGGTCAAGGTAAAGTTCAACGGACTCCTTATCTCACATTAAGTTCAGGAATTATGTCAATGGATGATAACTTGCTTTCATGACAAATTCCCATGCTATTCTGCAACACTCGTGTAAATGAATCAAGTTCTTTTGACCAAAGGACCATATGATGGTAACGTATAGGAGCAGAATTAGGTCATTTGGTCATCGTATCTGCTCCGCCATTCAGTCATGGCTGATATATTTCTCAACCCCATTCTCCTGCCTTCTCCACAAAACACTTGATCATTTTTATTTCTATTTTAGTCAATGATTTAGCCTACACTGCCTTCTGTGGCAATGAGGTCCACAGATGAATCGACCACTGGCTCAAGAAATTCCTCCTCATCTCAATTCTAAAGGATAGTTTCTTCATTCTGAGAATATGCTCTCAGGTCCTAGTCGCTCCTACAAGTAGAAACATATCTTCCACCTCCACTCTGTTCACTCCTCTCAGTATTCTTTAAGTTTCAATGAGATTCACACCTCATCCTTCTAAACACCTCCAAGTATAGATCCTGATTCCTCAACTATTCTCATATGGCAAGCTCTTCATGCCCAGAATCATTCTTGTACATTTAAAAAGCACAGTGAAACCTGGAATTTGATCAATCGTGAACCCTTTGATTGGTAATTTGATAGCATTGCTTAATGCCTGCCCGTATCTTACATTGCAATAGCATTCAACCTTTTGGTTTCAGTCCATTTGGCAATTCTGGGAAATCAGGTAATACTGGATAGGGGAGGGGTGAAGCTACAAGGGTGGATGATGTCGTGGGATCCTGGAAAGGTCATGTGATATGAAGGAGGAGAGGCGATGCTGGCATTAATCGATCCCTATGGATAATGCTGGAGTGGAATTTGGTCATGTTGGTGGGGATCCAGTAATAATTGGAGCTTGAATGTTGCTAGGTGATCGCAGCACATGCCTTAAGAATTTCCTACTCCTAGTGTTAAACTATGTATTCATGGTTGGGAACTAGAACCATTCAAGTTGTCACTTGCAAATGACATGTTACTGTTAGGAAGAGATGTGGGAATGTTTAAATTTTGTGGTTCTTTTTGGCAGCACCTGATAATCCAATCCCACAGTCACCTTAGGCATGGTTTCACAACATGAGAAAATGGATCATTAATACTATTTGACAGTATTCATGAAGAAGCCCAGGTATCATCAGAAATGACAACCTACTTATTGGTTTAGAGATTAAATACTTAGTACTGTCAAAATTGTTCCATCTGACTGAAGTCACAAACGATCCTCTTTGAACACAAGTGTATCATAAAATACCACAAATAACCCCACACTTGTGCTGACTGCTAAGAATTCTTAATAGATAAGATTATGGTGTTAATAGCTTGCCATGGGTTAACAAATGGGTCATTTTGCAATTCCACAGATACTGAAGATGTCTATGCTCAAATGCATTAAGACGTGAACAATATCCAGGCTTGGGTTGGAAAGTAGCAAGTAACATTCCTGCCACACAAATGCCAGACAGCGACCATCTCTATTAAACAACAGTTTAATCACTATCCTTTGACATTCAATGGCATTACCATCACTGAATCCCCCACTATCAACATCCTGGTGTCACCATTGACCGGAAATTCAAATGGACTCACAATATAAATATAATGGCTACAACAGCAGATCAGAGGGTAAGAAAATTGCAGTGGGTAACTCACCTCCTCACTCCTCAAAAGCCTATCCATCATCTACAAAGCACAAGTCAGGAGTATGATGGAAGCTTCCCTACTTGCCTGAAGGAGTACAATTTCAACAATACTCAAGAAACTTGTCATCATCCAGGACAAAGCAGCCTGCTTGATTAGCATCACACACAAGAATCTATTCCCTCCACCACCAACGCTCAGTAACAGCAATGTGTTCTATCTACAAGATGCAAAACAGAAATTCGCCAAAGATCTTTAGACAGCACCTTCCAAACCCATGACCACTTCCACCTAGAGGGACAAGGGTAGCAGAAACATGCAGACACCACCACCTGCTAATTCCTATCCAGGCCCCTCACTAACTTGACTTGGAAATATATTGCTGTTCTTTCAGTGTCAGTAGATCAAAATCCTGGAACACTCTCCTTGTAAGCATTGTGGGTCTGCCTACAGCATGTGGACTGAAACAGTTCAGGAAGGTAGTTCACCACAACCTTCACAAGGGCAACTAAGCATGTGTAATAAATGCTGGCCATCCTACACCAGCGATGTCCCATGAGTGAATAAAGTATATATATAAATAAGTAAAGGGCTAGGTAATGTTCTGGAAGTATGTTTGCTCGCTGAGCTGGAAGGTTTGGTTTCAGATGTTTCGTCGTCATACTAGGTAACATCAGTGAATTTCCGCTGAAGTGCTAGCGTTATGTTCTGCTTTCTATTTATATGCTTAGGTTTCTTTGGGTGTTTGGTGATGTCATTTCTAGTTCTTTTTTTCTAAAAAGAACTGGAAAACGAACCAGAAATGATATCACCAAACACCCAAAGAAACCTAAACACATAAATAGAAAGCAGGACATTACACCAGCGCTTCACTGGAGGCTCGCTGATGGTGATGAAACATCTGAAACCGAACCTTCCAGCTCAGCAAGCAAACTTACATTCAGAACCTGAACCTGCACTACAAATCTTTTCAAAACTCACTAACTAGGTAATGTGTTAGAAATTAAATATTAATCGATAAACATAACTAGAAAATAATGAAAAAAATGGTGATTAATGCATTTTTCAAAGAGTTAGTTAACAATTAATTTATAATACAAATTGTAAACTGAAATGTCACAAATGACTTATGTTGATATTTCAATTTAACAGCTAAAACAATTAACTAATTAACAGGGACTCCCAACAGTTTTTTCCAAATAGGTGGTAATGTTTTCATGTACCCCAAGGTCTCAAATCCAACGGTTAACTTAATGGGCATCTTTAAATATTTTTCTTGGCATGTACTATGTGATGTGTTCTTTTTCTCCATGTATTGTTGTATTGCTGGTCCCCTTGTACGTTGGACCTTGCCTGTCCTAAATTCATTTGGTTGATTGCTGGTACTCTGGGTTCACTGCCCACTCCTGTTCTAGGATTGGTTTCAGTTCATCATACATTTCTTTGATGCTTCTTCAAGAACATTACAGATTAAATAGACAATGAATAAATAATGAATGAGGCAGCATGGTGGCTCAGTGGTTTGCACTGTTGCCATACAGCACCAGGGACCTGGGTTCAATTCCACCCTCAGGCAACTGTCTGTGTGGAGTTTGCCTAGGTTTCCACCTACAGTCCAAAAAGGTTTATAAAATCATGAGGGGCATGGATAGAGTAAATAGATAAGGTCTTTTTCCCTGGGAATGGGTGAGTCCAGAACTAGAGGGCGCAGGTTTAAGGTGAGAAGGGGAAGATTTAAAAAGGACCGAAGGGGCAATTGTTTCACACAGAGAGTGCTGCGTCTATGGAATGAGCTGCCAGAGGAAGTGGTGGAGGCTGGTACAATTACAAAATTTAAAAGGCCTCTGGATGGGTATATGAATAGGAAGGGTTTAGAGGAATATGGGCCAAGTGCTGGCAAATGGGATTAGATTAGTTTAAGATACCTGGTCGACATGGACGAGTTGGACCGAAGAGTCTGTTTCCATGCTGTACATCTCCATGACTCTTTGTGCAGATTAAGTGGACTGGATTAAATTGGATTAAGTGGATTAAATTGTCCATGACATATCGGTTTAGATGGGTTAGCCATGGGAAGTGCAGTGTTATAGGGTGAGTTTGGTTGGAATGCTGTTTGGAAGGTCAGTGTGGTCTTAATGGGCCAAATGGCCTGCTTCCACACTTAGGGATTCTGTGAATATCCCTGTGGATTAGTTATTTGAACTTCCAGAACAAATGTGAAATAATTTCATGTGAAGGAAACCAAATAAATGAAATTATACCAGAATCCATGGCAGAATATTGGATGGAATAAGAATTTATATTAAAATTAGGACATGGAAAGCTCTTTTCTGAAGTGCAGTCACTATATTTTAAAGATTAATACACACCAGTCAATTTATATATGCATTTACCACCACCTCCCAATCCACTTGCCCACCTCCTAGCCTTGATCATACCCATCCTCACTTATCTGAGGACTACTCTGGCATCATCAGTTTCTTAATTTCTAATTGCACTTTGACTTTGAGCTGCACAGGAGGGGAGGTGATGGTCTCGTAGTATTATCGCTGGACTGTTAATCCAATGACCCGGGTAATATTCTGGGGACCTGAGTTCGAATCTTGCCATGGCAGATCAGTAATAAAAAATCTGGAATTAAGAGGCTAATGATGACCATGAATTCATTGTCGATTGTCAGCAAAAACCCATCTGGTTCACTAATCCCCTTTAGGGAAGGAAACTGCCATCCTTATGTGGTCTGGCCTACATGAGACTCCAGACCCATAGAAATGCTTTTGACTCTTAACTGGCCCTCTGGGCAATTAGGGATGGACTAAAAAGCTAGCCTGGCCTCATCCCATGAATAAATTATTTTAAAAATTCTTGACAACCTAATATCAGTGAAGCCAAAGGGACATCTCCGGTATCACCATTCATGTGAAAGGATAGTCAACCATTGCTCCTAAAGATGGTAAAATTACACTAAGAAACACAAAACCAGAGATCTTCATCGTCTCTTGGCTTTGAACTATGCAAAGGGAATGCTACAAATCTGCCCCCTGGCTAGATATGGCATAGTTTATATAAGACATAACACAGCAGTAAGGCAAAATAATACAGCAGTAACCATAGTTCTGTCTGCTATGCTGAATTAATAGCTCATTTGCCATTTAGCCAAAGGATGGGGGCTTGTCCCATTTCAAAAGCCCTGAACTGAAGTCCTCAAAGGTGCTGACTTTCAGATTAAATATTATACTGAGGCACTGGCTGGAGTCAGATGGCTGTTAAAAATCCTACGGCAAGATCTTGAAGAAGTGGAGGCAAGTTCTCCACAGTGTCATGACCATCATTTGTACCTTAATTAACAACTCTAAACCAAATTAACTGATTATAATTTGGGGCAGAATCTGAAAGGCCCTTAATGGCATGGGCTATGCGAGAAATCTGGGAGAATGACATGAGAGAAGTACTATGATACCTTTCTTGATGTCAAGAGAAACAAGTCATAGCTAAGTTCTGGCTTTCAAAATGAAGTTCTCAGCAGTAAGCAGAAAGATGCCTATTAATGGGGATCAGTGCTCATTATCACTCTCAATAAAACTTAATCTCATCCCATTAATATACAGGCTCCTACTCTACCATGCACTGGATAGAAACTAAATGATGAGGATTTTCAACATGAAGGTCTGAGTGGATACCTGGTGACTATACTTGCCATTTGCTCCTCTGTACTGTCATCTTGGACACCCACGACTAGCATCTCAGGGCAGTGAACTGCATGCTTCCCCCATCTACAGATGCTGTCATCCGATATGTGCCATCCTTTCCCCAGCATGTCTCCAGTGCACTTGCAGTACATGTCTGTTACTGTAACACTGCACTTTGGGATGCATCAGCAACTTCCATTTGAAAGCTGCTGCAAGGACATTTTGCGCTCATGGACAGTGACTCAGCTCACGGACTGAACCAAGCTGCACTTCAGAGCTGTTCACCTACTTTCTCAGCCTTCTGTTACTTCCCTCCTATCAGGATACCCACACCATTCTGGCCTGCTCTTCAGTGCTTTGGCCCCCTGAAAGGCTTGCAGTATCCCAGGAACCAGCTTGGAGGGGGGAGGGGGGGTGCGGCGGAGTGGAGAAGGGAGACAGACGGGGAGAGAGCCTCTTGGCTCCTGGGCTCTCCTTGTCACCCCCCCCAATGTTGTCAGCTCCTGCACATCCTTTGATTCCCTTCTCATTCTGGGAATTCTCACCACCCCTATCCCATGTGTGGCATCCCTCTCCCTCCCACTGTAGTCCACTTCAAAACACTCCACGCTTCCCTGTCTACATGATGATGTCAGAGCTTGGAAATGTGTGTAATCCAATGAGCATGCATGCATAGTTGTCCCCATTTGTCAGTGTCATCAAACATTCTTTTTTAATCATTCATGTGATATGAGCGACACTGGCTGGGCCAGCATTTATTCCTGGTTCCTAATTATCCCTGAGAAGGTTCTTTTTTGCTTATTCATCAATGAGGGTGTTGCTGGCTAAGGCAGCATTTATTGCCCATCTCTAATTGTGCAGAGAGCAGCTAACAGTCAACTATATTGTTGTGGGTTTGGAGTCATGTAGAGGCCAGACCAGGCAAGGATAGCAGTTTCCTTCCCTAAAGGATCTTACTGAACCAGATGGGTTTTTTCCAACAATTCACAATGGATTCACGGTCATCATTAGACTCCTAATTCCAGATTTTTATTGAAGTCAAATTCCATCATTTGCCATGGCAGGATTCAACCCAGGTCCCAGAACATAACCTGAGTCTCTGGATTAACAGTCCATGCAGAGTAAATATTTGTGGAGTTCAAATGCTGGTCACGGGCATTGTGAAGCAGAAGTAACCACAGGCAACTTTAAAAAGAGACACTTGCAGCCCACATCATACACAGCTAAGGTAAGACATGCCAGGATGACAATGGAAGATCACAGAACTGTTTACTTTGCTGCTTTCCCTGGCTGATGTAGGGCTGGGGAAGAAAGATATTGGTGGTCATGCAGCACTTACTCTACATGACCTGAGGAATGTGTGGCCATTCTATCCCGGTGGCCATCAATGCAACAGCTGTATTATATGAGAGGCCCTTTTCAGTGACCACAGGGGACCTGAGAGATCGCTCAATCATCTACCCACAAATGCATCAAGACAGTGACTGATGCTCATTTGTACCAGAACACACATCTTTCCCCCTCGAGGTAAGTGCTGTGGCCTGAGCAGTAGGATTCAGCAACATAGTTGGCTTCCCCAGGGAACATTAACCTTACATATCTCACTGAGTAGGCTATATTATAATGCAGTGATATTCCTCAATAGAAGAGAATTCCATTCTATCAATGTCTAAGTACTCTATGCTCACCAGTACTACTTCTTTGGGGTTTACATTCGGTACACTGGGAGCTACTATTCCCATATTCTTGAGATCACTCACGCTTCTGCTGCATTTGAGGGTCCAGATGCCTTCCCAAATTGGTTACCGGGAGGCAAGTCAATGACTTTGTTAAGCATTCCCCTGACTGAGGCTGAGTGTAGATACAATAAAGCCCACTCTTTACCAGTGCCATGGTGCAGCAGATGACTGGCTTGTTGATGATGAGGTTCCATTGTTTATACATCTGGTGGGGTCCTTCACTATATTCCAGACAGAGTATGCCACATAATCCAGCATGCTGTTTCATGCACAAATGGAGCAGGAAGAAGGGGATTTGCTGAATGCTGAGGATGTAGGAGGCAGGGAGCAGTCTTCCAGGAGGAACCTCACCTTGTTCATGACAGAGTACAGCTGCGTTGAGTTCAACAAAACAGACAGGACTTACTTGACACCCAGTTCCAGTAAATAGTTGGGTGCAGTGATCACTCATTGACAGTAAGGTACTTCTTACTCAACATGCCAGAAGTTCATTTGTGTGTTGGTTTGTGGGTAGGGTAGGGGGATGCAGCATGTGTTTGTGTTCCCTTTTGGATTTTGTAAATAAAATTTATGATATATATTGTTTGAAGGCTTTCTTGTCTATGATGGCTCCTCGATGATATGGTGCTGGGGTACAATGGGCATTGAAGATGTGACTTAAGAGAAGTTTATGAGATTCAATGTGGCTGTGGACAGTGAGGTGTGTAGCCTGATGCTCGAACAGTGAACTGAGTAGGAATGTGCAGTTATATATGCAAGGATGAGTCAGCTGTGTTATCGCTGTGCTTTGAGAAGCAGTGGATTATGAGTGTCATGCCACTATGTTGATGATGAAGGACTGCCAATACTTGACTGGCTGCACATCTGGGATTCCGAGTTGGATCAGCGCAAGAGATGCCAATTTATTTCAGGATATCCTGGAGGTAGCAAGTCCCCGTGGCTATAGCAAGTGGTAGAATCAGGTGAGCATTGGTTAAGAGGCATGTTATAGTTGATGAGACAAGTTTGGGGTGACAGCATGAGAAAACATGATAGGCTTCCTGGAGAGGCAGCTTCTCTGAAACTCAATAAAAATGACACAATACTAAAATATTGCAGAATTTAGCCCTGCATTTCTGCATTTCTTGCTCCACTTCGATTGGTTGTTGTGTTTCCTGCAATAATGAAGGAAATTAAAATCTAGTTCATTGACTGTAAAGTGGCTTTGGAGATTCTGAATACATGAAGGTGCAATAAAAAGTTTTTGTTTATGGGATTTGCCTACCAACCTTGATGCAATGACTTTGTAACCCAATGTAAATTATTAAACTGAATTCAATAATCCTTGTACAGGTTGCTCTCTTACAACATGCATTGTAATGCAAATGACGAATTAGGGACACAGTTTCTAAAGTGTGAACCTTTAAAGTGTGTATTGGTTATAATGTGATTTCACTCCCAGTAATTTAAATGGTGCTGTGATTTTTATGTAACATGGGACTGCACAAGAACTGAACCACCAAATTATAGCAGAATTGACTGTAATTTATTGATTGGTTGAAGATAAACATATTACTTACATGGTGCTTTTATAACCTTGAGATTTTTCAAGGTAATTCAAAGACAATCAAGTACTTTCAAATTGCAATCACTGTTGTAAACTTGTAATTCTATCCCCAGATCAGAGGCTAACTTTTGGAATTCTCACATCAAGGCTGCCAGCAGATGAAATGAAATCCCATAACAAGAGCTGTCACAATGGAACAGGGGGGTTGAAATGCAGATACAAGGAAGAAACCTCATTGACAGTGATGGAGGCACCAAAAACAAGCAAGTTATTAAGCCTGGAATGAGAAATGTTAGACAAGGCCAGATTTTTTGAACATAGAATAATGCTCAACTTAACTGCTCAGTTGCTTCTTTTACAAACTGATTGGTGTGATCACAGCCTAAAGCCGAGAATAGTCACATTTCCTGACCTCATTACAGCCTTAGTCAAAACATGGTGAGAAGAGATGAACTCGAAAGGTAAGGTGAGTGCTGGTTCTTGACAAAAAATGCTACATTTAACCAGCTTTGTAATCAAAGAGCCCGAGCAAAACTGGAGTCAATGGGTATTGGGGCAAAACTCTTCACTCATTGGTGTCATACCTGGCACAAAAGAAGATGATTGTGGTTGTTTGAGGTCAAACTCTCAGACTCAGACTCAGGATTTCTCTGTAGGAGTTCCTCAGGTGAATGTCCTAGATGCAACCATCTTCAGCTGCTTCATCAATGACCTCCCTCTATCATTAAGTTGGAAATAGGGATGTTTGTTGATGACTTCACAATATTTAGCACCATTTGTGATACTTCATAAACTAAAGCAGTCTATTTCTAAATCCAGCAAAACCTGGACAATATCCAGGCTTGGGCTGACAAGTGGTCGGTAAAATTTGTGTCACACAACTGACAGGCAGTGACCATTTCCAACAAAGGATAATCTAACCATTACCCTTTGATGTTCAATGGCATTAATATCACTGAATCCCCGACTATCAACAGTCTGGAAGTTACCATTGATAAGAAATTGAACCGGACCAGCCAGAGAAATATTGTGGTTACAGGAGCAGGTCAGAAGCTAGGAATTCTGCAGTGAGTAACTCATTTTCTGTCGTCCCATAGCCTGTCCATCATCTACAACACACAAGTTAGGGCTGGGAAGGAAAGGTCCCCACTTTTCTGGATGAGTGCAACTCCAACAGCACTCAAGATGCTCAACAACATGCAGGACAAAGAAGAGCACTTCATTAGTATCACCTATAAATTACAGCATGATAAACAGTGACAGCCGTGTGAACCATCTACAAGACACACTGCAGTAACTCATCAAGGCTTCTCTGGCAGTACCTTCCAAACCCATGACCTCTACCAGCTGGAAGGATAGGGACAGCTGTTGCATGGTAACATTGCCACTTGTAACTTCCCTTCCAACTCATACACCATCCAAACTTGGGAGTCTATGTAAGTCTACGTATTCCTTCAAACATGTTGATTCATATGCATATTCATATGCATTTATATTTGCCAGGATTTGGTGTTGGAGAGACTGTTAGGTCTGAAGGTTGATAAGTCTCCGGGGCCTGATGGTCTGCATCCCAGGGTACTGAAGGAGGTGGCTCGGGAAATCGTGGATGCGTTGGTGATTATTTTCCAGAGTTCAATAGATTCGGGGTCGGTTCCTGAGGATTGGAG
>NC_057740.1:17681237-17687099 GCF_004010195.1 Chiloscyllium plagiosum
ATTGGACACTCTGGCGGCAGGAAACATGTTTCTGCTGATGGGTGAGTGCCGAACCAGAGGACACAGCTTAAAAATACGGTGTAGACCATTTAGGACAGAGCTCAGGAGAAACTTCTTCACCCAGAGAGTGGTGGCTGTGTGGAATGCTCTGCCCCAGAGGGCAGTGGAGGCCACTCTCTGGATTCATTTAAGAAGGAGTTGGATAGAGCTCTCAAAGATAGTGGAAACAAGGGTTATGGAGATAAGGCAGGAACAGGATACTGATTAGGAATGATCAGCCATGATTATATTGAATGGCGGTGCAGGCTCGAAGGGCTGAATGGCCTACTCCTGCCCTATTGTCTATTGTCTATTGTCTATTGCATGGAACCTCAGAGCAGTTGTGCAGCCATACAGTTTATAAAGAATGTTGTCCATTTTAGATCATAGACTCCCTACAACACAGAAGCAAGCCATTCAGCCCATTGAGTCCACAATGATCCTCTGTCGAGCAGCTCACTCAGACCCTTGCTATAACCCTGCATTTCCCATGGCTAATACACCTGGTCTGCACATCCCCAGACACTATGAACAATTTACTATGGCCAATTCACCTAACCTGCACATCTTTGAACCGGGGGAGGAAACCAGTACACCCAGAGGAAATCCATGCAGACAGGGAGAAGAATGTGCAAACTCCACACAGTCACCCAAAGGCAGAATTTAACCCAGGTCCCTGGCATTGTGAGACAACAGTGCTAACCACTGAGCTACCATGCTTCCCTTCTTCAAGGTCGTTAAAGATGGGCAATAAATGCTGGTCTTGCTGGCAGTGCCCACATCCTGTGAATGAATACAAAAGGCACATGGATACAGATGGCAATGGAAGCCAGCAGTAGAAGAATGACCAGGAGGAAGTCTATCAATCGTAGCTTGATCTGAGCTTATTCTGGTGAATCTGCCTTGGAATGGAAATATTCCCTTGCCCTCGAGAGTAGGATTTCTATGACCTGCTTGATGATGCGATGAGCTGCAAACTGTGAGATATCACCCAGGCTTCAAGCTAATCTTTAGAACCCATGGGGCTGCAAGGCCTGATGTCACTGGGGACAAAAACACAAGTATCTGAGGCCATCTCCAGGGATGCTCTTCAGTGCTGGCACTCTGTTATTCATAGGTGTAGTTGACCTGACGTCTTAGGTAGTGTCTTCTTCCTCTTACATCATCCTCTAGACAGGGAAGAATCATCTGCTGTAGCCCCATCTCTCTGTTCTATACAATGGCAGAGTTGCATGCACCCATCTCAGCTCCCCTATTGACATTCATTCATTCACTGATGACTTCCTCTAACAGCAGCTACTCTCCATGTGATACCAGTGGTTTCAGATCAGTGTCTCTCTTAATCCTGACTGAAAATTTTAAACAGTTTGTTTGACGCCTATTAATGGGCACATCAATAACATCACCATCTAGTTAATTGGAGGCGAGTGCATTTCTGGCAGACCCCTGTTGAAAATTACATTAACATTCCAATGTGATGGAATCTAGTGATGGTACTCCAGGAGCATCTTTATCTAAACTCACTGTCATCAGCAACTGCAAATCCCACGCCAGGGCTCTGTCAGGACCAGTCGAGTTATTGCTACGGCATTACACAAGTCCTATCGCACCACGGAGCAGGAGAAAACTGGAAAATATATAAAAATCTAGTACTGAGCCAGCACAAAATTACCAGACCAAATAATCTCCTGTCCTGAAAAACCTATTTGATTCCCTATTTTCTCCAGATTTTTATTGCAATTTCTGTAACAAGAAAATGCTTGAAACACAGTATCAAGGGAATAGTTAGAGTGGTTTTCTTTTTGTCATTGGATTCTTATCAGAACTTCTCCACAATACAGAAATAGGTGCAGGAGTAGAGCATTTGGCCTCTTAGTGTGGTGGTTGTCACCTGGTGTCTGTCTGATACCTCCAGTGATTCCTGCAAGAAGGCTTGCTGAACCTTTTGTGTATCGGGGAGTGTCTCTGTCTTTCTCATGCTATGGTTATTTTGTTCAGATCAGATGCTGCATAGAAAGACAGACCTCACCAGCAACTGTCAAGTGACAGAATGTGGCGGCTGCCTTCCACACCCAGAGACAACCTGCTGCTGAGGCACTTTGTTGATCTGAGGCAATACCTGCACTGGTACTTCGTGATGCTGTTGCTTCCCTGCAGCACCCTCTGCTGATACTCTTAGCAATATAACACTCTGCAACTACAGAAATTCTGAGGGGACAGTTTCAGTGCTTCAAGATAAGTGAAGAACGCAGACAAGTCAACATTGAACCTTTTCTGTAGATTTGTTCTTTATCGCTTTGTTCAAGTGGAGTACCCTTTCTGTCATGCTGTTTAGTTCTGACCTCTATAGCTTTATAGGTAACAGGATAAATTGGGACAATAGTTTACATCAGTGGGAGCAGATTACCAGTGAACTTGTGTTTTGTGTTCTGTGCTTTGCAACTCCCTGACTTCAAAGGAAAGGAAAAAATGCCACCGTGTAAAATGGATGGGATAATGAGCTCATTTTCCACCACTGTCAAGACAAGTTTGGCCCCTCTTCCAAATACTTTCTGCTATCATTGGAACAAGTTCAATTAAGCTTTATATATAGTAGCCAATGTGTTGGGTTAACTGAGTAGGTCAAAGGGGCATAAATGCAAAATAATAAAATGAGTTAATACTGATATCAGGTATTTCTGCTTCAGAAGCACAGACAACATAATGTGGCATGGACTGTATTGCAACACAGAAATCCTAGAATTATTTAAGACACAATTGAATAGGTAATGGGGTGTTTTTGATGGGTGAATAAAGATGGGCTGAATAGCCTTCTTCATGTCTAATTCTCTCTGAGTTTGTGTTTGCTATTAGCTGCATGAGAAGCCTCCTGAGGGAAATTATTCTGAATATTCCTGGTCAAGGTCCTAGTGCTCCTGACCAATAGAGATTAGTCACATTTAAACTTCCATTCAGACCAATTTGCAGTTTCAGTGACTTGAGATTATTAACATTGCCATTCACTTTCAAAGGTAGGAAAGTGGACCAAGAGCAACCTCTGCCCCCAAGTTAACATGCCCCAGCTCCAAGGCACTAATCATTCAGCTCCACTGGCAGGGCATGTCTTTCATATGCCTGTCACCAAATTCCAGAATCATCAGTGCTACCAGGAGCTCACTCACACATATTTAACAACCTTCAGGATTGCCCCAGAACCTCTAGGAATTAGTGACTAATCTCCACATTACCCACAGAAAATTAGAACATAGAACATAGAAAAGTACAGCACAGAACAGGCCCTTTGGCCCACGATGTTGTGCGAGATTAAACCTAATGTAAAATATAGTAACTTTACCTACGCACCCCTCAACTCACTGCTATCCATGTGCATGTCCAGCTGTTACTTAACTGAACCCAATGACTCTGCTTCCACCATCACAGCTGGCTACGCATTCCATGCATTCACAACTCACTGTGTAAAGAACCTACCTCTGACGTCTCCTTTATACCTTCCTCCTAATATCTTCAAACTATGACTCCTCGTACCAGTCAATCCTGCCCTGGGGAAAAGTCTCTGGCTATTGACTCTATCTATTCAACTCATTATCTTGTACACCTTGATCAGGTCTCCTTTCTTCCTCCTTCTCTCCAGAGAGAAAAGTCCAAGCTTATTCAACCTTTCTTCATAAGACAAGCCCTCCAGTCCAGGCAGCATCCTGGTAAATCTTCTTTGCACCCTCTCCAAAGCCTCTGTATCTTTCCTATAGCAGGGCGACCAGAACTGGACACAATATTCCAATTGCGGGTCTCACCAGGGACTTGTAGAGCTGTAGCAAAACCTTGCAGCTCTTAAACTCGATCCCCCTGTTAATGAAAGCTAAAACACCATAAGCTTTCTTAACAACCCTATGCACTTGGGTAGCAACTTTGAGGGACCTATGTACCTGCACACCCAGATCCCTCTGTTCCTCCACACTGCCAAGAATCCTGTCTTTAATCGTATATTCAGCATTCGAGTTCAACCTTCCAAAATGCATCACTTCTCATTTATCCAGGTTGAACTCTACCTGCCATTTCTCAGCCCAGCTCTGCATCCTGTCTATGTCGCGTTGCAGCCTGCAATAGCCCTCTATACTATCAACGACACCTCCGACTGTGTCATCTGTAAACTTACTAACCCACCCCTCAAACTTCACATCCAAGTCATTTATAAAACCTCAAAGAGCAGAGGCCCAAGAACAGAACCCTGCGGGACCCCACTCAACACTGACTTCCAGGCAGAATACTTTCCATCTACAACCCCTCTCTGCCTTCTGTCAGCCAGCCAATTCTGAATCCAGATAGCCAAATCTCCCTATATCCCATACTCCTGATTTTATGAATGAGCCTACCATGGGGAACCTTATCAAATACCTTGCTGAAGTCCATATACACCACATCCACTGCTCAACCTTCGTCGACCTGTCAACCTGAGGCGGCACAGTGGCTCAGTGGCTAGCACTGCTACCTCACAGCACCAGGGACCCAGGTTTGATTCCAGCCTTGGGTGACTGTCTGTGTGGAGTTTGCACATTCTCCCTGTGTCTGTGTGTGTTTCCTCCGGGTGCTCCGTTTTCCTCCCACAGTCCAAAGATATGCAGGTCAGGTGAATTGGCTATGCTAAATTGCCCCATAGTGTTAGGTCAATTAGTCAGAGGGAAATGGGTCTGGGTGGGTTACTCTCCGGAGGATCAGTGTGAACTGGTTGGGCCGAAGGGCCTGTTTCCACACTGTAGGGAATCTAATCTATCTTGTCACCTCCTCAAAGAACTCAATAAGATTTGAGAGGCATGACCTGCCCCTCACAAAGCCATGCTGACTGCCTTTAATCACACTATGCTTTGCCAAATAGTCATAAATCCTATCCCTCAAAATGCTTTCCAAAACTTTGCTGACCACAGACGTAAGACTGACTGATCTGTAATTGCCAGCGATTTCCCTATTACCCTTCTTGAAAAGAGGAACAACATTTGCCTCCTTCCAATCCTCTGGTACGACTTCCGTGGAGAGTGAGGAGGCAACCTCCTTTCTCGCTTCCCGGAGCAGCCTAGGATAAATCTGGTCTGGCCCTAGGGACTTATCAATCTTAATATTTTCCAAAATGTCCAGCACATCAACTTCATCAATCTTGATCTGGTCAAGACTGTATCACAGCTCCTCAAAGTTTTATTTACAACAAGTTCCCTTTCCTTGGTGAAAACCGAAGCAAAAAACTCATTTATGGCTTCCCCTATATGTTCAGACTGCACACACAAGTTCCCTCCGCTATCTCTGATCGGCCCTACCTTCTCCCTGATCATTCTCTTATTCCTCACGTCTGTGTAAAATGCCTTTGGCTTCTCCCTAATCCTTCTTGCCAAGCCTTTATCGTGACCCCTCTTGGCTCTCATCAGTCCATTTCTGAGCTCCATTCTAGCAAGCCTGTAATCCTCTGAAACTATGCTAGATCCTTGCTTCCTCCACCTTATGTAAGCTGCCTTCTTCTTTTTGACGAGAAGTTCCTCTGTTCTCGTCATCTAAGGTTCCTTAATCTTATCCCTTCTTACCTGTCTCAGAAGAACAAATTTGTGCATCACACACAACAACTGCTCCTTAAATAATCTCCACATGTCTACTGTGCCCTTTCTGTGGAACAATTGCTCCCAGTCTGTACTTCCTAACTCCTGTCTAATAGCATCAAAATTTCCTTTTCCCCAATTAAATATCTTCCCTTGGTAACTGCTCCTTTCACTCTCCAAGGCTATGCTAAATGTGAGTTGAAACTTTATTGCTGGAACAGCACAGCAGGTCAGGCAGCATCCAGGG
>NC_057740.1:17687573-17699856 GCF_004010195.1 Chiloscyllium plagiosum
AGGTGCCGGTGTTGGACTAAGGTGGGCAAAGTTAAAAATCTGACAACACTAGGTTATAGTCCAACAGGTTTATTTGGAAGCACTAGCTTCCGGAGCACTGCTCCTTCATCAGGTAGCTGATAAATCTGTTGAACTATAACCTAGTGTTGTCTGATTTTTAACTTTGTTTCTGTGTTGCCAGCCCTGAGTAACATTGTTAAATCTTGCCAAATGCTGTTGAGTCTCAATTCAAAAAGATAATCACAGAGTGAGTTGCGATGAAAATCATGGGTCCCAGGCGCATAATGGAAGCAGCAGCTCCAGGCAAAGCAGACAGCAGAGACCGACACACTGAACACATGGCAAGTATCTCTGCTTAGTTATCATTCCCAGTGGATCCCTCACCAAATAAGAAAATGTCTCAGCATCCCATCCAGCTTTATCCTTTATGAGGTAAAGGAACGAGAGGCGGAGAAAACTTTGAGCAAGAGCCTGCTTGCTTGCTTTCTGTAACTGAACCTAGAACATAGCATTAGAGCTGGCAGCATCTGTGAAGAGAAACGTTTTGGGTCGACTGAGCCTCAGAACCCACAGATGCTACCATACCAGCAGAGTCTCTCCAACAATTTCTGTTTTTGTTTCTGATTTACAGCAGCCGCAGTTCTTTTGGCTTTTAACATATCATTAGGACTTGACAGAAATGTGGATGTAACAGCCCACAAGCTGCATCTTCTAACAGCCACACTGTAGGTATTTAGAACAATGAAAGGATCTTACACACATTACTGAAGCTAAGCTCCCAGCATCATAAGCCTTCACAAGCCATCAGCATTGAATAGTTCTTTGCGGAGATTAAACAAATGACTTATTTGTCTGACAGATGTTGTGCTTTGAAAAATATTTGCATGCTTCAGCAAAGCACTCAGATTTTATTGGCCAACCAGTCACCCAGCTTTTCTGCTCCTTCCCTCTTTGTCAGCTGGAACTCAGTCAGTCACATTTGCTTGTAAAGTCAGGCTCATTTGGGAATTAAAACACAACAGCGAATGCTGGAGATTGGAAACAAAACAGAAATTTCTGCAGAGACTCTGCTGATATGGTAGCATCTGTGAGAAGAAAGGACAGGAGTGGGAATTTGTGCTTGGAGTCCGAGGAGATAGGAGAGGTGCTAAATGAATATTTTTCATTAGTATTTACACTGGAAAGAGACAATGTTGTTGAGGAGAACACTGAGGTACAGGCTATTAGATGAGATGGGACTGAGGTTCGTAAGGAGGAGGTGTTAGCAATTCTGGAAAGTGTGAAAATAGATAAGTCCCCTGGGCCGGATGTGATTTATCCTCAGATTCTCTGGGAAGCCAGGAAGGAGATTGCAGAACATTTGGCTTTGATCTTTATGTCGTCATTGTCGACAGAAATTGTGCCAGAAGACTGGAAGATAGCAAATGTTGTCCCCTTGTTCAAGAAGGGGAGTAGAGACAACTTTGGTAATTATAGAGCAGTGAGCCTTACTTCAGTTGTGGGTAAAGTGCTGGAAAGAATTATAAGATATAGGATTTATTATTAACTAGAAAGGAACAATTTGATTAGGGATAGTCAACACAGTTTTGTGAAGGGCAGGTCGTGCCTCGCAAAGCTTATTGAGATGGTTGAGAAGATGAATGAGGGTATAGTGGTTGATGTGGTGTACATGGATTTCAGTAAAGCGTTTGATAAGGTTCCCCATGGTAAGCTGTTGCAGTAAATATGGAGGTATGGGATTGAGGGTGATTTAGTGGTATGAATCAGAAATTGGTTAGCTGAAAGAAGACAGAGAGTGGTGGTGGCAAATGTTCATCCTGGTGTTCAGTTATTAGTGGTATACCATAAGGATCTGTTTAGGGGCCACTGCTGTTTGTCATTTTTATACATGACCTGGATGATGGCGTAGAAGGATGGGTTAGTAAATTTACAAATGACTCTAAGGTCGGTCGAGCTGTGGACAGTGCTGAAGGATATTGCTGCTTACAGAGGGACATAGATAAGCTGCAGAGTTGGGCTGAAAGGTGGCAAATGGAGTTTAATGCAGAAAAGTGTGAGGTGATTCATTTTGGAAGAAGTAACAGTAATACAGAGTACTGGGGTAATGGTAAGGTTCTTGCAGTGTGGATGAGCAGAAAGATCTCCGTGTCCATGTACATAGATCCCTGAAAGTTGCCACCCAGGTTAATAGGATTGTTAAGAAGGCATATGAACCATGGGGTTATGTTGCAGCTGTAGGAAACTATGGTGTGGCCGCACTTGGAGTATTGCGTACAGTTCTGGTTACCACATTATAGGAAGGATGTGTAAGTTTTGGAAAAGATGCAGAGGAGATTTATGAGGATATTGTCTGGTATGGAAGGAAGGTCTTCTGAGGAAAGACTGAGTGACCTGAGGCTGTTTTCGTTAGAAGGAAGAGGTTGAGAGGTGACTTAATAGAGATGTGAAAGATGATCAGAGGATTAGATAGTGTTAGCAGAGAGAGACGTTTTCCTCGGATAGTGATGGCTAGCATGAGAGGACATAGCTTTAAATTGAGCGGTGATAGATATAGGACAGATGTCAGAGGGGTAGTTTCTTTACTCAGAGAGTAGTAATGGCGTGAAACTCCCTGCCTGCAACTGTAGTAGACTCACCGACTTTAATGTCTTTTTAAATGGCCATTGGATAAACATATGGATGATAATGCAACAATGCAGGTTAGTTCAGCTTCAGGCTGGTTTCACAGGTCAGCACAACATTGAGGGTCAGAGAGCCTGGACTGTGCTGTAATGTTCTGTGTTCTTTGAAAGCAAGATAATATTTCGAGTCTGGCGATTCTTCATCAGAACTGTTAACAGCTCAGGAAAGGTGGTAATATATTGAAGTGACGTTTGTGGGAAGGGGTTGGTCTTGCACAAGGTGACTTACTTGCCGATTTACTTCCTCCAACCTCAGTATCCAAGGCCTCAGGCACACCTTCCAGGTGAAGCAGCAGCTTACCTGCACTTCTCTCAACTCATTTATTTCATTCACTGCTCAGAATGTGGTCTCCTGTATATCGGGGGAGATGAAACACAGATTTGATGACCGCTTTGCTGAACACCTACACTCTGTCTGTAAAACATGACCCAGAGTTTCCCACTGCCTCCACTTCAACACACCACTGTGTTCCTACACCAACATTTCTGTCCCAGATCTGTTGCAGTGTTCCTTAACGCAAGTTCAAAGAACAACACTTCATTTTCCATCTTCTCCTGCTGAACACTCTCTGCTCATTCCTGAAGAAGGGCCTGTGCCCGAAACGTCGAATCTCCTGTTCCCTGGATGCTGCCTGACCTGCTGTGCTGTTCCAGCAATAAAGTTTCAACTTTGATCTCCAGCATCTGCAGACCTCACTTTCTCCTCTATGCTAAATGTGAGGCAGTTGTGATCACTGTCACCAAAGTGCTCTTGCCCCCGTCAGATCTGACACCTGTCCTGGCTCGTTGCCGAGCACCAAATCCAAAATGGCCTCTCCCCTCATCAGTCTGTCTACATACTGAGTAAGGAAACCCTCCTGAACACACCTGACAAAAGTGGCTCCATCCAAACCATCTGCACTTAGGAGGTTCCAGTCGATATTGAGAAAGTTGAAACCACCCATAACAACAACCCTGCTACTTCTGCATTTTTCCAGAATCTGCCCGCCTATGATTTCTTCAATCTCTCTACTGCTATTAGTTGGTTTGTAGAAAACTCCCAATGTGGTGGCTGTTCCCTTGCTGTTCCTAACTTCCACCCATACTGACTCAGTAGACAAACCTTCCTCAGCAACCTTCGTTTCAGTAGCTGGGATGCTACACCCCTCCTCTTTTTCCACCCTCCCTGTTCTTTCTAAACGTTCTAAACCCTGGAACATCAAGCAACCATTTCTGCTCCTGTGAAACCCACATCTCCATTATGGCCACAACATCGTAGCCCCAAGTACTGTTCCATTATAAAACATTTCTTTGAGAACTTTTGTAGTATATAGTTAAAGCATGAGAAAAAAGATTTTTGATTGACAGTGAGATAGGTAATGAAGAGCCTATTTGTATTCTTAATGGTAAAGGCAAGTGATGTGCCACAAGGAAGGCAATGTCCACCAATCTGTGAGGGAAAGACATTTCGATACAATTGGTCATGCCATGATGGCTATGTCCATGCAGAGCTTACAACGTTGTATATAGCAGGAGACTCTCAGAAGGTCAGTGAAAACACTTCAGGAATGTCCTCCACTGACTCAGGGAGATCTCAACCTATATACAACCAAAATGGAGAAAGTTGATGCAAGGAGACATTGAACACATTGACAGACATCGTTAGGAATCTGCAGAGGTCAAGTCAACAAATTGGAGAAAACTTTACCCACCCAACTCTTCAAGCCGCAAACATGACGGAGTCTGTAGACCATGCATAGGACTTCTCAGCCATCTCAGAATCCAAAAAGCCAAAGTAAAAGCAAGTCATCCTCAATCCCTAGTGTCCCTAGAATTGCCTAATTGGTAGAGGGTTATAGTGGGCCTTCACCAAGATAGGACCTTTGAGATGTTTTCAGGCCAGATTCTGCCCACTGTCATTCAGAACTTTCACCCTTGAGAATCTCAAGCTAAAGGAACATAGGGCCACCTTTCTATATTCCATGTGCTTTTCCCTCTGTAAAACCGACTTCCCAAAGGTCAATCAATGTTTCAGCATATGCATCAAAAGAATGGATTTGGTACAGACCCTCAAAACCTCCTGAGCAATATATGTGCTAACAGGAAAAAGGGGGACAAAAATCTCACAATATAGAATAAGCCTCCTTGGTATGTCAGCTGTGATTAAATTAGTAACAGTCTCACTTCTGGCTGGAATGCTGTGGTGTTCAAGATCCAATCTAGAGACATGAGACTTAAATCTAGTTCTGTACTGGAGTGATGCACTAAGACAGTGCTGCACTAACAGAGGCACGGGCTTTTGTGTGAGATATTAATCCAAAGCTCTGTCCAATTTCTCAGGTGGATATAAAAAGTCACACAGCCACTATTTTAAAGAAAAGCAGCTGAGTTTTCCCTGTTGTCCTGTTTAGCATTAATCCCTCAGCCGACATCAGGAAAACAGAGTATCTGCATATGATCACTTTCCTGATTATGGAATGATGTTGTACACAATTATTTGCAATGTCTGCTTTTATGAAAAATTCTGTATAAATGTAAGTTTTTCCTGTGAACCTCTTAGATGCACTTCTGCTGTTCCAAAAGGAAATATAGATACTTCATGTGGATCACTTATGTGTCTTTGGTACTTTAGTACAAATTTCACAAAATTAATTTGATATTTCTGAAAATAGAGACATGCAGCCAAAGTTTTTTTTTGTCTTGCTGTCATAAGGACTAATGTAAGAATGCCAAATGTCATATGATCTCAGCAATATATACTACAGGAGAAAAGAGTGTTGATTGTTGTCAAGTTGACCCAGATTGGCTGAGGGCTTGTCATAGGGTATTCTAAGTTCCTGGGTAATTCAGAAAACAGACAAGGCTTGAAAATATCCCTTTTGTTTTCAGTGAATGAATCCTTATGTGTGATTAGATTGGATTCCCTACAATATGGAAACAGGCCCTTCCGCCAAACAAGTCCACACTGACCCTCCGAAGAGTAACCCACTCAGACCCATTCCCCTATATTTACTCCTGACTAATGCACCTAACACTATGGGCAATTTAGCATGGCCAATTCAACAAGGAGAATGTGCGAACCACACAGAAAGTCGCCCAAGGCGAGAATTGAACGGCATGAGGCAGCAGTGCTAACCACTGAGCCATCGTGCCCTATATTTGATTTGATGTATAAATAGCCCCATTGAAACTCTACTTGAACGCTACATTTACTGAAACCTGGCAATGAGCACTTCTAAAACTATCTAAGAGTGTGGCAGAAAGGATGGGCTCAAAACAGGGAGGGATACTCATGTATTACCAATTGGTTCCCATCTTTCATCTATTATCAAACAGAACCAAAATCCAACATTGTGCGTCAAGAACATACAAGTACAAGAGTTAGAATAAAAGACTGGATGAAGTGATAGTCTCTTGCAATATAGTCTCAAAATACCCATTTATTTGCAAATACAAAAGTCTAATGCCTTTTTCAGGGAGAGACACTAGGTTCCCCTATTTCTGGCCTTTACCAAAAAGGCAGGTGGTGCCCCTCTGGTTCATAATCAGTGTTCCCCTCTTACCCTCTAAAATTGAAGATTTAGAGGCCTTTAGTGTTTGAAAATCATATGCTGCTTGGTTACTGGTCTAGCCACTAGGATAAAGGCTTGTTCCCTAGTGATGATGGTCTGAGGAAAGATTAGATCCAGTTGGATTTTTGAGCCTATATGGGAAGCATGCGAGAGATTTTATAATAATACTGCTCATACAATGGAACAATTAGACCTAATGACCTGCAACAGTTTACATTGTGGAGCAGAATCAAAACCTACAGGTTCATACAAGTATGGTAATATTAAGATTTATATCAGAGAATTTTCCTTCTCACAAAGAATGATCACGTTTGGAATAATCCTCTAAATGGATAGTGGAAACAAACCTCCTGAAATTTTCTTCAGAAAAAATTGGATCTATGACCTTTGTGGGTTCAATTATGAGAAAGTTTTCCCACTCAATGTGGCTCATATTAGCCATGTACCTCAATGTTCTGTTTTGTTTGTGGGAGCAGCACGCTATGAGTTAAATTATCTGGCCATCTCAACAACTTAGTTTGGAGATTTAAATGACCCGTCTGATCTTGGTTATAGGTTATTTAGGGAGGACAATTTGAGTTAATCAAAAACAGCAGAAGAACATCTATTGGCCTGGGATGGGAATCATCAAATGGAGCGGTGCAAACTGGATCCGAATTGCAGGCAGTACCTGTGCAGCAGACTGACTGATAAGAGTAAGTCTTTGATTCTTCTCCATGGGTTTTGTGTCCCTATCCTCCTGCTGTGTTTGTCATCTCCTCTCTCACATCCCCTACTCTGACCTCTGCTAAGTACAAAGGGAATTCTTACAAGTCACCCCATTTCAAAGTGGCCACTGAAACTTTTTGATTTAATCAAAGTGTGTGTTTAAACAATAATCTCAATCAAAACAATTCATAAACACGTGGAGACCCAATTCCAGCAGCTATGGGGCCAGGCAGACCCACACTTCATCCTCTTGCAGAGAGTTCCTTTGAAGAGCCTGTCTACAGCCAGGTGTATATTGTTTTGATGATAGTTTGGTGCCTTATGAAGGATGGGCATAGAGGGTTAAGTCAGCAATATATACCCCATCCCTGCTCCACATACCAAAACATAAATAGCCCTTCCAAATCTCACCAGCCACTGCCAAGACTGAGAGGTCTCAATAAAACCATGCCTTGTCTGGCTGACACAGTCCCGAATTTGTTTGCTCATCTTCCACTCTAGCGATCTGACAGGTATTTATGTTATAATAAAGTCCAACTTGGCTTTTGGTTTTGGAGCCCAGCATGAGAAGGATAACTAGTTTGTTTAAAAAATATGCAGAAGTGAACTGGTATGGGAATTGTTACACATTGTAAGTCAATTTGAGTTGATGTATGTCATCTGGAAGTGCACCTTTTGATGCTTGACTTTTACCGTCAATAACAACAATTTATAGTTATGAAATCTCTACTGTGTAATAAATTAGCCTAAACACTTTCAGAGGAGCAGTACAAAGTAAAATGCAGCATAAAATCCAGATAAAGAGATATTAGCTCGTTTGACCAAAGGCTTGGTCAAAAGGTAGGTTTTGAAGGATTGTCTTAAAGTGAGTTGGAGAAGCAAAGAGGTTTAGTGAAGGAATTCCAAAGCTTAGAGACTTTGCTGCCAATCGAGTAGCCATTGATGATGAAGCAATTAGAATTTGGGATATTCTAGAGGCTAGGACTAGAAGAGCACAAATATCTTGGATGATTGCAGGTCCAGAAGAGATGACAGCAATAGGGATGGTTAAAGTCATGGAGAGATCAATATGCAGTGATGTTATTTGACCAGAAGGTATATCAGTGAGCACAGGGATGATAGGCACAAGTACTTGGCACAATTTAGGACACAGTTTGCCAGTGACCCAAGTTTATGGGGAGTAGAATGTTGGAGAACAGCCAGGAGAGCATTAGAATAGTCAAGGTCACAAAGACTTGAATGGGAGCTTCAGCAGCATTAAAATTGAGGCAGGAGTGAAGTCACACCATGTTACAGAGTTGGAAATAGATGGTTTTAATCATAGCACAAACATGTAGTTGGAAGTTTAACTTGGACTCAAATAGAACATTTAGATCATAAACAATCTGGTTTAACTGAACGCTGCTAGGGAAAGAGATGGCATTGGTAACAAGGAACAGAAAGTAATTGCTTTAGTATTTACACGTTTAATTGGAAGAACTTCCTACTCATCCAGTACAGATGTTGGATGAGACAGTGTGATCATTTAGTAATAGTGCAGTAATTGAGAGACATGATGTGGAGGAGTTGGTGTTGGACTGAGGTGGACAAAGTTAAAAATCACACAACTCCAGGTTATAGACCAACATGTTTATTTGGAAGCACTAGCTTTCGGAGCGCTGTTCCTTCATCAGGTATTCTGATTGGTCAATGCAATACCGGGGAAGTGCACCAGGGAATGGGTATTCCCCAAGCTTTTGTTTAGTTGAAAACACCACAATGTGGGGACTTTTTTTTTCTGTTTGTAAAGGACAGGTCTCTGCATGTGAATATATATATCTTCTAGGTAAATCAGCCACTATAGAAGCCCGATGAATAATCATGTTGTTAGTGTACTATTAATACAGTCAGGACTTTTTCATGTGTGTTGTCCAATTATGGGAAATATCTAATGTTGGACATTGTTCTGAGTTTCGTAAGGGTGGGCTGTTTGGGTATTGTCAGTACTCTGTCTGTTGTGAACAGCTGAAGGATTGTACTGTTTGATATGTCACTGAGACATATGACTTACATAAATGGCATCACATGGCACAGAAATTCATGGACAGTCTGTTCCAATATAATGTGACAGTTCTGTTCCCATGCAATCCAGCATTAGAAGAAAATCGTGTAATAGTAGCACCATTTAAACCAATGGAACTGGAATCGAGTTATAGCCAATACATGTAAGGAAAGTTTGCTTTCTACAAATAATGGTCTAAGTTTTTCAATCATATTATAGTCAATTTGGGTTGAAGAAACACACATTATAGCAGAACTGACTGCACTCAATTACTCATTTTTCTGCTTGACAGCAGCATCCCAATAGTGATGCTACTTCATTGTAACAGCATGAAGCAGTTAGCTTCACCTGCTGTTCAATTTTTTGAGATACTTTACTATAGAATGAGCACTTTCAGAACTGAAATTGGTGGCCTTATGCTGGCTCATGACATTGCACATGTGCAGTACTGAGGTTAATCTGATCTCGACAGCCATTATCTTGCAGGATAGCTTTGGCATGTCCTATTTCAGCAATCAAGTGTGCAAGCCTCAATAGCATGTCTCTTTTTCTGCAAATATTTTTTAAAAATTATCATGAAGCAAAGATACAAGAGAAAAAGCTTTCTTAAAAAAATGTAGGATTAACATATTCGGATTTTAAGTTACAGCCCAAACTTTCTGTGGGGAGAATGGAGATTTGAACATTTCCGGTTGACTGTTCTGGGCAATGTTGGCAGAATTCCCAGAAACTAAGTGTTATGACCTGTCTCAGATTCTTAGCAGCAGTGCAAGTTTAGATTAATTTCCCTATCTATAAATCTCTCCTTCTAACCCAGTCTCTGTCTCATCCTCCTCCAATTTCCTTCCTTTTAATTTATTTTTGGGTAGAAGTGGTTGGATTCTATACATGTCTTTCATTTCTGATTAGTCTCACACTCAGTCTCTCTCTCTCTCTCTTCCTCTCCCTCTGTCCATGACCTCTCTTTCACCACCCACCTTCTCACATACCATCCTTCACATGCTTTCACTTAAGGTTTAGTTTTACTTGGGGTGGTCACTGGCAGTGCTCAAAACTACCTGAAACCGATCCTAAGTAAGGTGTTAAGATCAGACTGCTCACATTACTATTAGAAACTCAGGTGCATGTATTTTTAAAAGTATAAGTCCAACATAATTATAAACTAACATATATCAACAGATTGTAATGCTGTTGGGCTAGAGATCAGGTGGTGAGGGTTTTAATGTTCTATGGTTGTGGATTATTTTTGTGTGTTTTTAAGGGGGCTAGATGGCATTATGATGCCAGGACACAGTTACAAAGTTCTCTTTTAGCTGGGCCAGTTTATCCTTGGAGGTAGCAGATTGAGGCCAACCATCATTCTGGTTAAATTATCTTCGATGAAGGACCTTGGAGATCCTTTTAGCCCAAGTCTTGGATTACCCCATGTGTTGGCTGAGCTTGCTGTCCTCAGATGCGATCTTGTTTTCAAGCAGCCCTCAGCTTGTTACCATGAAGAATATCCTCACTCAGGAGTCTATTACAATGCAGTTAAAAACAAAATGTTGCGGACACTGGAAATCTAAAATAAAAATTGGAAGTGCTGGAGAAACTCAGAGGGTCTGGCTGCAGCTGCAGCCTTTTACAATGCAGTTCAAGTACATAGCTGGGGGCAAAAACAAGATGGTGAGGTGAACTCAATAACATTTGTGGGCCAGCAACATAGTCCAGAACTGAGTCGCAATGGACAGGGACATTGTTAATGACTCCAAAATGAAATATTGGACATAATGGCATTCAGTACTAGACAAGTGTCAGACTAGTTGAAAATCAGCTCGTTATACACAAAAACAGAAATGGCTGGAAAAATTCAGTATGTCTGGCGTCTCTGTGGAAACAAATCAGAGTTAATATTTCAGGTTGAGTGACCCTTCCTCAGAAGTTTCTGTTTCCACGTTATTATAAAACTGGATTCATGACAACCCTCAATCTACCTAATGTTGAAAAATCACTTCTGTGTTCCTACAGTTTGACTCTAGTGGGTCAACTGGAGATACCTAAGGATGGAGGATGGGGTGGGAGTGCCATGAGGTTATTAGATGGAACATAAGGAAACAACAGCTTGTCAACCTCTAAATGATCAAAATTCTAAACTTTTTTCAGGAGCAATAAACTTGGGAACTGATTTTCTAATTGAGTACAAGTAATCTTTAAAAAGCAAAGAAATAGTGCTGAGTTTGCCTGAGGTAATTTGTTAATCACAGTTTTTTGGGGTTAGGTCTTTTTCATCAATAATCGTAAATGCAAGTACAAATTGATTCAAATGTGAGAAGATCTGCAGTGGTGAGAATGGCAAATTGTGTAGATTATGAAGTGGGGAATTTTCGTCATTGTCTTACAGATAAAGCAATAAGAGTCAATGAACTGTCCATTCCATACCTCTCCCGAACTTTATTTCTATGTGAGGTAGGAGAGCTTAGACAGTGTCAGACTATAATGTGGGGAAGTATCAGGTTATTCACTTTAATTGTAAGAATAAAAAAGCAGAATGCATTTTAAAAATAAGTTTAAAACCTGTGAACATTGTTCAGAGGGACTTGGGTATACTCGGACAACAAACACAGCAAGTTAGCATGCAAATATAGCACATTGGCAACAGGGGTCTTGTGGCACAATGGTAGTATTCTTACTGTGGGCCAAAGGACCTGCATTCAAACTCCAGATGTGTGTCATGGTATGCCTGAGCATAAAATATTTATGCATGTTGGCCTTTATTGAAAAGAATTGGAGTCCATAGAAGAATAAGTATGCCTCGCTACCATTATATGGGCCTCCGCTTAATTGATGACTGCATTGGCGCCACCTCGTGCTCCCGCGAGGAGGTTGAGCAATTCATCAACTTCACCAACACATTCCACCCTGACCTTAAATTTACCTGGACCATCTCTGACACCTCCCTCCCCTTCCTGGACCTCTCCATCTCCATTAGTGAAGACCGACTTGACACTGACATTTTTTACAAACCCACCGACTCCCACAGCTACCTGGATTACACCTCTTCCCACCCTATCTCTTGCAAAAATGCCATCCCGTATTCCCAATTCCTCCGCCTCCGCCGTATCTGATCCCAGGAGGAGCAGTTCCACCATAGAACACACCAGATGGCCTCCTTCTTTAGAGACCGCAATTTCCCTTCCCACGTAGTTAAAGATGCCCTCCAACGCATCTCATCCACATCCCGCACCTCCGCCCTCAGACCCAACCCCCCCAACCGCAACAAGGACAGAACGCCCCTGGTGCTCACCTTCCACCCCACCAACCTT
>NC_057740.1:17700354-17701851 GCF_004010195.1 Chiloscyllium plagiosum
CCCACCCTCCCCTAGCTTATCTCTCCACGCTTCAGGCTCTCTGCCTTTATTCCTGATGAAGGGCTTTTGCCCGAAACGTCGATTTTGCTGAAGCTCCTCGATGCTGCCTGAATTGCTGTGCTCTTCCAGCACCATTGATCCAGAATCTGGTTTCCAGCATCTGCAGTCATTGTTTTTACCTTATGGATAAACCACACCTGGACATCTGTGTGCAGCTTTTTTTTGTTCACTCATGAGACCTGGTCATCATTTATTGACGCTCTTAGTTGCCTTTGGTGGTGAGTTGCCACATTTAATAAAGGATATCCTTGCTTGAGGCAAGATTGATCACTGGATGAGAAGATTGTCTTATGACTAGATGCTGAGTATAATGGGCCTGTATACTCTAGAGTTTAGAACAGTGAGAGGTGAACTCATTGACAATATATCTGTAGGGCTTGACAGGGCAGACACTGAGAAGTTGTTCCCCAGGCTGGAATCCAGAATATGGGGACACAGGAATAAGGGGTGGTCATTTAGGACTGATGTAAAAATATTTCTTCATTCAAAAGGATACGTATCCATGGAATTCTCTACTCCAGAGGATTCTGAATGCTCCATCATTGAATATGTTTAAAGTTGAGTTAGCAGTTGGAGATCAGAGTCGAGAGTGTAGTGCTAGAAAAGCACAGCAGGTCAGGAAGCATCCAAGGAACAGGAGAATCGATGTTTCGGGCATAAGGCTGAATTAGGAAAATCTTTGGTCTGTCAGAGACGGAATACAGAGATTGGGGTAGAAAGAGGAGTTGAAGCCAAACATCAGCCATGATCATACTGAATGTAGGGCTAGGGTCGACAGGAACATGATCTCCTCCTGCTTCCATTTCTTATCGTCTTATGTTTTCTCTCTCTGGTCCAGTCTCACCCTCTGTCTGATTCAATTCCTTCCTCTCTCAGGCAGACTTACACTTCTACCTCAACTAGTTTTTGTAATGTTTGTTCTTTGATGCTCAGTTTGTGAAACATTTTGGTCGCTTTGCTGTAATGCTTTTCCTGAGCATGGCTGAAAAGAATTTTGGTAAAGTGATGTGAATTTCATTTCAAACATAGTGTACATTTAGATCATCCTTTTCGTTTGTGACCTGTGCCATTCTGTTCTGACAGATATCAGCAGCATCCCTGTCAGCATTGACATTGGGAGGTGTCATTCTCTGAGGAGAAAGTGAGGACTGCAGATGCTGGAGATCAGAGCTGAAAATGTGTTGCTGGAAAAGCGCAGCAGGTCAGGCAGCATCCAAGGAACAGGAGAATCGATGTTTCGGGCATAAGCCCTTCTTCAGGAATGAGGAAAGTGTGTCCAGCAGGCTAAGATAAAAAGTAGGGAGGAGGGACTTGGGGAAGGGGCGTTGGAAATGCAATAGGTGGAAGGAGATCAAGGTGAGGGTGATAGGCCGGAGTGGGGTAGGGGCAGAGAGGTCAGGAAGAAGATTGCAGGTTAGGAAGGCGGTGCTGAGTTCG
>NC_057740.1:17702768-17764413 GCF_004010195.1 Chiloscyllium plagiosum
TCCACCTATTGCATTTCCAACGCCCCTCCCCCAAGTCCCTCCTCCCTACTTTTTATCTTAGCCTGCTGGACACACTTTCCTCATTCCTGAAGAAGGGCTTATGCCCGAAACATCGATTCTCCTGTTCCTTGGATGCTGCCTGACCTGCTACGCTTTTCCAGCAACACATTTTCAGGTGTCATTCTCCCTGTGGTAACCGTCAGAGATCAGAAAAGTACAACAATGAATTCCTCAGATTTCCTAAACATCTCTCAGTACTGGATCAACTCCAAATTAACAAGGTTCAAGGGAAAAAAAACACTTTTCACTAACTCACAAAAAATATAAAATTAAAACTAATGAGGTATTTATAAGGAAAATTGAGGAGTGAATTTCCTCAGTAATAGGTTTGAACCCAATTCTCCTGGGAAATGTCATCAATTGAAATCTCAACTCTGTTTCTCTCTACAGATATGGCTTATTAACAGCATTTTCTGTTTTAATTTTATGTTTGCAGTATCTGGAGTATGTTGTTTTTCTATCTTGTAAAAAATATTTTCTTAAGTTTGTTCAGTATGTATTCTGCAGAATAGAAAGATGATTCTGTGGAAACCTTGAGTTCCTGGTTAATGTGAGAATAGGTGGCATGCTATTCACTTTAAGAAGGATTATAGGACATGGATTCAGTTTCAATTAAACTTTGTCTCACTGTTGTTTCGCATTACTTACTTTCCTTTCTCCAAAAGCGAGCGTTAGAACAGACATTGGAATTTGCCTGAATGCCAACGGGGTCTTCATGCCCCCCCAAGTTTCTCTGTGTGAACGGTGCTGGTAAGGGTTGAGCGGGTTTTGCTGTTTAATGGAGTCAAAGAGCGTCAGTGCCATTCCAGACCAACATGTGTTTGATCATTCCTTCTGAAAACATATTCAGCTGATAGTCCACTGGAGGTCACTGTAGATGTGGGCAAGTGCTCTAACCCAAGAACTCCAGGTAATTCCATGCAGTGGTTAGCTATTAGTAAGGGAATAAAGAACTTACAAGTGCCGTTAAATGGCCTTGAGATATTTCCAGGCTATCAAATGCTTTTCCAAGTGTAGTTTTTATTGCACCATAGGTAAGATAACAGCCAATTTGTACACAGCAAGCTCCCACAAATGACATTGTAAGAATGACCAGATAATCTCTTTTCAATTATATTCTAGAAGGCAAGAAAGGCTCATCAGGAACACCATTAATAACTCGTAACTATTCTTAGAACCCCCACTGAATTCTTCATGGTCACCTGAGAAGGCAGAAGCAGTTTAACATCACATGCAGAAGGGTTGTGGTGGAGTGAACAAGGAATTTAGCTGTACTTCTGCACTACTGAAATGTTGTCCTGACAAACCTGATAACCTCCTGTAAATCTTTTCAACATACATTATTCTCTGTGAAGAGAGAAAACTGGCAATAAGTGATCAAGACACATTCTTGATTGATTAGCAATTCTCCTCCTGACATTAGTGATAAATTGGGTCAACAAATCTCATTAAAACTACACAATAGATTAGACTTCTTCATTTATGATTATCTGGCCTAGAAAGCCAGATAGACAGCCTCAATGACTGCTTACATTCTGGACTTTACCTTCCTTTCCTGGGAGTCCAGTCCTCTAGATGCTGTGAACTGCCCTCCAGCCCTTATAACCACAATTCCTGCTTCTCACCAACAGTTAGCTTCGTCAAGCAAGTACTGCCCCTGGGTTTTTCCCTGTGTTCTAATCTTGCTCAGTTGTATAAAGTAGCTCCTTCTTGTCTCCTCATGACACAGAACTACCCAACAATTTCTTTTGCAGCTTTTTCCTGAGCCCCAACACACAGGTCCAATTCAGTTGCTTTTCTCAACAGTCCAACTGCTTGCCATGAAACCTGATTCTTACTCTACTTCCCCCAATTGCCTATTAGCTTTGAACTGCTCTTTCAGAGTCCCTTGAATTGCTTTTTATGGCCAATTGAAATCCTCGCAGTAAGTCCCATCTTTGCTCCTAGGTGTAGTGATTGTAACAAGGACAGCAGGTGGACCTCGTGGAATATGAGTTCCATGTTTGGGGCTGTTAATCTGGTCCAAACAGTGAGCCCTGGTTGACAGACATAAACAGGAGTGTCAGAGATTCTGTTCACTCTGAGAGCTGGCTCTGAGGGAGCTGGAATAGTGTCAAGGAATTTCCACATGTAAATAAAGGGTGACTTGATGATGGGATTCTGGCATCTGTGGAGTTATTTCACAAGGCAGTTTGAATGCAGCTAACTAGAAATCAGCAGTGAATGTTATAATTCAGTCTCCTGGCTCACATATAGGTATAATGGATACAAAATAGAGAAAATTCCATCTCGAGCATTACTTTCTCTCCTATAAACGTCATTACCTGTGTCTTCAGCTAAAACAAAGGAACTGAAATCACACAGAATTTATAGCACCAGAACAAGCATTTAGTTTAGCTGGTTTGTTCTGAAATTTATGCATGACATAACTCTCCTCCCACAATGACGTCTAACATTTTATTCTTCTATTTATACTAACTAGAAGTCAAGTTTTTATTAAATGACCTGGTGTTCCAACAACATCCGAAAAATCTTTTGGTTATACATGGTTAACATTCCCCCTTTTCTTTATCAAACTAGGTCTGGTGGAGGAAATTGATTGGAAACTTTATCCTCCTTCCTGTAAACAATGAAGCATATTGAATTGCATGCAGAGGACTTGTAGCTCTCTCTCTACTGCCCCCTGGGCATTTCTAAGGGAGTTATCACTATAGTTTTAGTGTCAATGGCTCCATTGCTGAGGATGCCTTTTTAAACAACCTATAGTATAGGATTACCAACTCTGGCTGGAACATTCTAGGAGATGTCATCAAATCCACTCCCATCTTTGACTGTCCTTTGTCGATTCGTGCTGTTGGCAGCCAATATGTCAGCTTCTCAAATGGCTTTTCAATGTGTCCGGTTTTGACATTTGAAAATCTGGTCATCTTGCTTCTACTTCTTTCATCCTCTTGCACTTATATAGCTTCCCCTGAAATACATCTAAACTAGACCATGGTGGCTCAGTGGTTAGCACTACTGCCGCACAGCACCTGGGACCTGGATTCAATGCCATCTTCAGGCGACTGTCTGTGTGGGGTTTCCACATTCTATCCCTATCTATATGGGATTCCTCCAGGTGTTTTGGTCTCTTCAACAGTCCAAAGATGTGTGGATTAGGTGGGTTGGTTGTGCTAAAATGTGAGGGATGTGCAGGCTAGGTGGATTAGCCATGGGAGAGGTGGGGTGGGCCTGGGTGGGATGCTCTTTGGAGAGTTGGTGTGGACTTGATGGGCCAAATGGCATGAGTCCAAACTCATGGTATTCTATTCTTTTCAACTCATCCACATGGTAACAAGTTGCACATTCTAATCATATTCCATTCCACATTCACAAGATAAGACATTTATCCTGAATTCATTGTTTCAGATAATTATGTGATCCTTCTGACCTGCCACTTTGAACTATTCAACACGTGAATATACCTTTTCTTGATGTCTATCTAATAAAACTGTGTTAATTACACAGTGTTTTACTGAGAGGTCATTTGTTGTCTGGAAATGTAACCATAAGAGGTTTTCATAAAAAGAAACTCACTGCCAGTGCTTGTTTGTGAGGAAAGGAATTAGACACTTTTTAAACAGACAGGCACCCATATGAAAAAATGCCAGGAATGAACTAAGGAGAATTAATTATGTGCACGCTGTCAGTGCACAAGACTGACCTGACCTACCTCTAAGTCCACCACCATGTGACCAAGAAAATTTAATCCATGTGTAATTTGTTGTGCAATTTACATGGGTGATCTCATTGTGTAATCTCAGAGTGTGTACTATCCAACGGGTGATAGCCAATCAAAGCCTGTTCCATTTCTCCTAAATTTAATTTCCATTAACTCCAATAGTGTACGTAATGTAACATCAGTAAGCTACTGGAGGACTTTCAGCAGACATTTCCCTGGAGCATCAGAGGCTGAGGGGTGACTTTATGGAGGTTTATAAAATCATGAGGGGCATGGATAGTGTAAATAGACAAGGTCTTTTCCCTGGGGAGGGGGAGTCCAGATTAGAGGGCATAGATTTAGGGTGAGAGGGGAAAAATTTAAAAGGGACCTAAGGGACAACTTTTTCATGAAGAGGGTGGTGCGTGTATGGAAGGAGCTGCCAGAGGAAGTAGTGGAGGCTAGTAAAATTACAACCTTTAAAAGGCATTTGGATGAATAGGAAGGGTTTAGAGTGATGTGGGCTAAGTGCTGGAAAATGGGACTAGATTAATTTAGGATATCTGGTTGACATGGATCAGTTGGACTGAATAGTCTGTTTTTGTGCTGTACATTTCTATGATTCCATTAGACTCCATCCTAACTGAAATCAGGATAGGGAGGAGAAGATAGCTTGGACAAGCAGAAAAGGCGAGTGAGAAAGAGCAATTGTGACAGGACATTAGGTTGGTGCTTGTTCATGGGAACATCTAACTTTAGGGAGAAAATAAACAAAATAGCTATATATAATTCATGGCAGAATATTAAGACTTGGAGGTCGTGATCAAGCCTGAATCAACAGCAAAAGTTGCAGAACATTTAATTTTCCAATCATTGCATTGTATCACTAATGCCAAAAGTATAATCTCCTGCCTATATTATAGTTGGTGCTTATAAATACTTATTGCTTTTGAGAGATATAATCGTGTAACTCCCTGTAAGGTAACAGCTGCTTACATAATGTTCTCCAGTAAATCCTTAAGGAAGAAATTAGGGAAATACCATCATTAAAAGGAAGCCAATCTTTTTCCTCAATATTTTCCCTTGTTTTGTTTAGTCCCTGCAGGTGGCTTGGGATGTGTACCCACCAAATTTGAATCAGTTGTGTTTGAGAATCCAAATGCATTAGAGCTTTTTCAAACTGTGGAATTGTGTGAAGTGACAGAGAACCGTTACAGACTGCCCCATGTGGAGTATTACTATGTGATCACCATTAATTCCAGCAGTGAGAAGGAAGAGAGCCTCAAGGTACTGGAGGTGTTAATTACTCAGCAGCTGCAGTTTGCTCAGTGTTTGGCTTTTGTGCATTGCATTGGCTCCAGAAGTGATTGAACCTTTTTGTTGTGGTAATGTTACAGGAAATTGAGGTTGGCAGATGTTTGGGAGTGTGTACTGCAGGAAGTGGCTGTCACTTCAGGTGAGCACAGCTGGTCCAAGTATCTTCCCCACCCCCATGAATATGTTTTCCAAAAGATAGTCTGATGCTGAGTTTCACTATTAGTAATGTTCTTGCGGATGCCATGACATCTGGTTAATTTTGGGCACTAAATGATTTGGTATTGCTGTCCACAGAGGCTTGGTCCAAACTCAAGAGACAGATTCTCCCTGTACAGCAGCAACAAAAATATTTTTAAAATATTAACTGTATTTTCAATCAGCAAGAGAGAAGAGATTTAGGTGTTCAGGTTTGCAAGAAGTTAAAAGCACCACCTCAAACAATATAGGCCGATAAAAGGCTAATGGCATGCTGTGGTTTATCACAAAATATAGAATACCAAAGTCAAGATGCAATGGTATTTTAAACCATAGTAAAATTATAGCGGAAGTATTTTCTGCAGATTTTGGTACCACGCTTTAGGAAAGCTCATAAAATAATAGAGGAGACAAGAAGGGTTTAACAGGATGCTGCCTGCCTGTCTGCTGAGAAAATATATATATGAAGACTGGATGAAAAATGTAAGTTAGCTGAGTGTGAACTGTGTTCAACATGATTTAATAAAGATATTTTTGATCATGAAAAGATAGAAATGAAATAGTAGAAACCAACTCTTTCTGGAGATTGAAGGCTCAAAGTGAGGAACATAAGATTAAATATAAGATTTAGGATGGAGAGCAACATTTTACAGAAGCTCATCAGGTTATTGTAAGCACTACTGGAGCCAGGATTAAAGCAGGAACCATTGTGTATATGATCTACAAGGTTCTCCAAAACTCTTGCAAAAATATTAATGGATGTGCCATAACAGCTTAAGTAGCTGTTCATGCTGTTTCTCTGAATTTCTGGCAAAATTACAGAGGGAGATCAGGAGAATCTTTGAGGAAATTCTATTGTCAATGTCAGCATTAAAAGCAAGTTGGGTAGGTGCTTAAAAGAAAGGGAAATAAATGGATATGGAAACAGAGCTGGCACAAGGGATTAAATGAATTTACTTTAATGCTAATGATGCGGTAAAATTGAATTACCTTTAATAAGAAACAGTAGTACAGAAATAGAAACATCAACAGAGCAAAACAAAAGCCAAAGATAATTCATAATTTTGTTTTATTATGAAATTAAGAATCAGAGTTCTTTTATTCAAACTACTGAAAAGATTAACATACTTTCAAAGATTGTTCTGAATTAGAATTTTATTCAATTGTTTGACCTTTCTTGCCAAACTGTTTTAAGATATTGCAACATAATTAGCAAAGAATGTTTAGTGGATTCCAGAAGTGTTCACTGGATCACTATTTCAGGGAAAGTATCAGATAAAATTACTGTTGTGCTAAAATTGTGTTAGAGGAATGTAAACATGATGAAATGATGTGCCACTGGAAATTCTTTTGAAAGTTCACACATCCATAGATCCTTAAATTATTAGTGAGACCTTTAATATGTTGAATGTGTAAGATCCTCCACATAATTATTTTCAACCAAAATCTTCTAACTTTTAGTATGCAAGGTAGGCTTAACTTAATCACAATGATATACCTCATTGCCTTTGTATTCAGCACTGTAGATGTTGGGCCTGCATCTTAGGGTTTTGCAGTATTAAAAAAATGATTTAAAAATTTTAAGTACACCTAACACAGTATAAACAACATAATGTTCTTCAGCAAGTCAAGACACAGTTAGAAGCAGAATAAAGTTTACATGTAACTTTATTTGTAGGTACTGTACCCAATCTTCATGTACTTCTCTCAGAACTATCCAATTTCTGTGGAATTTACTAAGATTTTACCAATCTTTGTGCAAGTCAACAAGAGATATCTAATCTCTATGTAAATCACGTCTGCTTGACACTCTGGTAGAGCTAGGGTTAGACTATTATTAAAGACAATTTTAAATAATTTCTACAGTGGAAATTTATAGGAGTACAGTTCAGCTTGGTTTTAATGGTTTGTTTCAGAATACGACATTTAGAATTCTGCCTTTCCTGCCATGATCTGTAAGCCCTTTTGAGTTTGGTTTGCTTTAACTTCGGAGGACCTGTGTATTTCTGACAGTCAGTTGTTGAACTGAAAGGAAGACACTTACTATAAAGACAGTGATGCGGTAACTGAATGTTCAGCTGTTCTTTGAATGTACTGTACTTAAAAACTGGTTGGATTTTTGACAAGATCGTGATGTATTGAAATATTGAGTTAATCTTAAAAGCACTCACTGTTAAATTGGAATGCCAAAACAGTTTCAAGTCCCCTACTCACAGCTGATACTTGACCAAAGTTCCATGGATGAAATCTGTTCCCCTTATCAAAGATGTAGATGGCTCTTCCCATTTTTTTCAGGAATTCTCAGAAGGACCAGTGCTTGGTTTGTGAAGACAGCTCATCAAATGATTGTACCCCGTGGGAATAGAAACTCTCTCATTCAGAAGCTGATGTGGAAAGTTCAAGTCGATCTATACCATCAAACCCTGCAATTGCCACGGGACAAAATAATAATGAACAGAGAGACAGAAAGTAGGATTGCACGACAGTGTAATCGCCGCCAGTTGTCAGATATCCATTTCACATCCACTTTCCGAGCCAGTAATAGTAGAGATTACCACATCCCGAACAGTCAATCGAATGTCTTGTATCATGTCTCACATTAATATATGTTACACACTGCTCCTTTCCCAGACAACTGAATGGTTTCACAGTGATTGTGAGCTATCCCATGATTTTGATTTCCACAAACCTGTATCCAATTGTTGTCCTCACTTGGTGCTTGTGCTTACCAGCAAGAGCTATTAGAGAGAGCTCTGTTGAGCCAATAGCAGTAACCCTTAGCCATGTTCTTAGCACCCTCTTCAGGGCAGAGACTAGAACATAGAACAAAGAACAGTACGGCACAGTACAAGCCCTTCGGTTGTGCTGACCTTTTATCCAACTTGAAGATCAAACTAATCTAAATACCCTTCATTTTACTATTATCCATGTTCCTATCCAAGAATCGCTTAAATGTTCCTAATGTATCTGACTCTACTAGAGTCATGGATTCATTGAGATGTACAGCACGGAAACAGACCTTTTGGTCCAACTTGTCCATGCCGAACAGATATCACAACCGAAACTAGTCCCATTTGCCAGCACTTGGTCCATATCCCTCTGAACCCTTCCTATTCATATACACATTCGGATGCCTTTAAATGCTGTAATTATACCAGCTTCCATCACTTCCTCTGGCAGTTCATTCCATACATGCACCATCCTCTGTGTGAAAACGTTGCCCCTTAGGTCCCTTTTGAATTTTTCCCCTCTCACCGTAAACCTATGCCCTCTAGTTCTGGACTCCCCCACCCTAGGGAAAAGACTTTGTCTATTTACCATTTCCATGACCTTCATGATTTTATAAATCTCTATAAGGTCACCCCTCAGTCTCCGATGCTCCTGGGAAACAGTGCAAGCCTATTCAGCCCCTCCCTATAGCTCAAATCCTCCAACCCTGACAACATCCTTGTAAATCTTTTCTGAACCCTTTCAAGTTTCACAACATCCTTCCAATAGGAAGGAGACCAGAATTGCACACAATATTCCACAAGTGGCCGAACCAATATGCTGTACAGTTGCAACATGACCTCCCAACTCCTATACTCCATGCGCTGACCAATAAAGGAAAGCATACCAAACACCTTCTTCACTGTCCTATCAACCTGTGACTCTAATTTCAAAAAACAATGAACCTGCACTCCAAGGTCTCTTTGTTCAGCAACACTCCCCAGGACCATCCCATTAAGCGTATAAGCCCTGCTCTGATTTGATTTTCCAAATTGCAGCACCTTGCACTAATCTAAATTTAACTCCACCTGTCACTCCTCAGCCATTGCTGGCAGTGCATTCCACATACCCATCACTCTCTGTGTAAAGAATTGACCTCTGACATCTCCCCTAAACCTTCCTCCAATCACCTTAAAATTATGTCCCCTTGTGACAGCCATTTCTGACTGGGTAAACGTCTCTATTGATTCTATCTATGCCTCTCATCATATTTTACACCTCTATCGAATCGCCTCTCACCCTTCTTTGTTCCAATGAGTAAAGCATTAGCTCCCTCAACCCTTCTTCAACAGATATGACCTCCAGTCAGGCAGCATCCTGGCAAATATCCTTTGCACCCTCTCTAAATCTTCCACATCCTTCCTACAATGAGGCAACCAGAACTGAACACAATATTCCAACTGTGGTCTAACTAGGGCTCTATAGGGCTGCAGCGAAACCTCGCGGCTCTTAAACTCAATCCCCATGCTAATGAAAGCCAACACACCATAGGCCTTCTTAACAATCCTATCAACTTGGGTGGCAACTTTGAGGGATCTATGGAGATGGACCCTAGGGTCCCTCTGTTTCTCCACACTGCCAAGTATCTTGACTTTAACCCTACATTCTGCATTAAAATTCAACCTTCCAAAATGAATCACTTCACACTTCTCCAGGTTGAACTCCATCTGCCACTTATCAGCCCATATCAGCATTCTGTCAATGTCCCATTGCAATCTACAACAGTCCCTCACAGTATCCACCACTCCACCAACCTTTATGTCATTGGCAAACTTACTAACTCACTTTTCCAATTCCTCATCTAAGTCATTTATAAAAATCACAAGGAGCAGAGGTCCCAGAACATATCCCTGCAGAACACCACTGGTCACCAAGCTCCAGGCTGGATATGTTCCACCTACCACCATCCTCTGTCTCGTATGGACCAGATAATTCTGTATTTAGACAGCCAAATTTCCCTGTATCCCATGCCTCCTTACTTCCTGAATGAGCCTACCATGGGAACCTTATCAAACGCCTTGCTAAAATCCATGTATACCACATCCACTGCTCTACCTTCATCAATGTGTTTTATCACATGCTCAAAGAATTCAATAAGGTTTGTGAGGCATGACCTGCCCCTGACAAAGCCATGCTGACTATCTCCAATCAAACCATGGTTTTCTAAGTAATCATAAATCCGTCTCTCAGAATTCTCTTCAATAATTTGCCCATCACAGATTTAAGACTGACCGGTCTGTAATTCCCAGAATTATCCTTACCTCTTTTCTTGAAACAAGGGAATAACATTTGCCACCCTACAATTATCTGGCACTACTACTGTGGACAGTCAGGACACAAAGTTCATCACCAAAAGTGCAGCAATATCTTCCCTCGCTTCCTGTAGTAACCTTGGGTATATCCCATATGGCCCAGGGTACTTATCTATCCTTATGTTTTTCAAAATTTTCAACACATCCTCCTTCCTAACATCAACCTGTTTGAACATATCAGCCTGTTTCATGCTGTCCTCACAAATGACAAGGTCACTCTCACTGTTGAATACTGAAGCAAAGTATTCATTAATGACTACCCCACCTCTTCCAACTCCAGGCACAAGTTCCCTCCAATATCCCTGATCCGCTTTACCTCACTCTGGCCATCCTCTTGTTCCTCACATAAGTGTAGAATGCCTTAGGGTTTTCCTTAATCCTACCCACTAAAGCTTGTTCATGCCCCCTTCTAGCTCTCCTGAGTCTATTCTTCAGTTCCTTCCTGGCTACCTTGTAACGCTTTAGAGCACTGTCTGATCCTTGCCTTCTCAACCCTAAGTAAGCTTTCTTCTTCCTCTTGACTAGATGTTCTACATCCCTTGTTACCCAAGATTTCTTCACCCTACCATCTCTTCCTTGCCTCAGGGGAACCAATCTATCCAGCATTATCAGCAAATACTCCCTAAACAATCTCAACAATTCTGTCATGCATTTTCCTGAGAACATCTGTTCCCAATATGGTCGCCGTAGTTCCTGCCTAATAGCATTGTAATTCTCCCTCCCCTAATTAAGTACTTTTCCATACTGTCCACTCCTATCCCTCTCCATGACTATAGGAACATCACTATCATCAAAATGCTCTCCAACTGAGAGATCTGACACCTGGCCTGGTTTGTTGCCAAGCACCAAATCCAATATGGCCTCCCCTGTAGTCAGTCTATCTACATATTGAGTCAGGAATCCTTCATGGACACACCTGCCAAAAACTACCCCATCTAAACTATTTGAACTAAGGAGGTTCCAATCGATATTAGGGAAGTTAAAGTCACCCATGACAACAACCCTCTTACTTCTGCACCTTTCCAAAATCTTCTTTCTAGTCTCCTCCTCCGTGTCTCTGTTGCTATTGGGGATCTTAAGAAAACTCCCAATAAAGTGACTGCTCCTTTTCTGGTTCTGACTTCTACCCGTAATGACTCAGTAGACAAACCCTCCTTGACGACTCCCCTTTCTGCAGCTGTGATACTATCCCTGATTAGCAATGCCACTCCTCCACCTCTTTTACCTCAACCCCATTCCTTTTGAAACATCTAAACCCTGGAACACCCAACAGCCATTCCTACACCTGTGACATTCAAGTATCCATAATGGCATCAACACCATAATTCCAAGTACTGATCCATGCTCTAAGTTCATCACCCTTATTCCTGATACTTCTTGCGTTAGAATAGACACATTTCAACCTATCACACTGACTGCAACTTTGCATTATCAACTGTCTATCTGGAGCTCATTGCATGGGTCCGAAATTCTAACTAGGTCTCAGGAGGTCATCATTCTTCAACCTAGTTCCACTTCAAAGCTGCCCATATTCTTAAGAACTTTTCCAAGGATTGAAATAGGGTCAATTCTACACTTGCTAGGTATTGAATAGGTTTTGAGCCTTTGACTTGCTAGCAAATCATATAAATGGAGTAATATGCATACTTGGAGTCAGAGGCTCACCATTATAAGGACAGCTCAGTAGCGCTCATCTGAGCAACCAGCAATTAAGCTGAGTTCTGACAGGTCAGGAAGCCAAGGACCCATTGAATTATAAAATGGTTAAATATTCAGTCCAAACAAAGCTTTCAGAAAGTAATTGATCCCTTCTGCAATCTACTAATGGCTGCACATTATCAGGTCCTTTCCTGGGACTTCAGTCAGATTCATGATAGCTTATGGCTAGAATTTGTTTTGCTATCAAACAGAAATCCTGGGTTTGCCCAGAAATGCTTATTTGATTTAGTATGGGAGACGGCAAGTGTAGAATTGACCGTGTTTTGATCCTTGGAAAAGTTCTTTAGAGTATAGGCAGCTTTGAAGTGGAACCAGATTGACTAATGATGACCTTCTCCTTGGGCCCAGTTAGAATTTCAGACTCATGCAGAGAGCTCCAGGTGTAGCCACTGTGACTAGGCTGAATCTACTAAATTGGGTTGATTCCATTTAAGAGCAATCATACAAGTCAATCTGAGGAAAGAAAACAAACAACCCAGGATTATTCTCAATGGCTGTTCTACTCTTGGTTGAGCTGCAATAGCTCTGTTTTCAACATATTTATACATTTGTTTCATATCATACATTACTGTTGTGTTAGATGTAAAGGCTCTGAAAGGGTTATTATAGTGGAATGCTTCAAAGATGATTCACGATGATGAAATCATCCAGACTTGGTTGGAGCACAGCTTAGGAAGAGTAAGGTATACCATTCACATCCTCTTCATAGTCTCTGTAACAATGTCTAACACTTCAGTGTTGATAAAATGTGGATCTGGAAAAAGCACAGCAGGTCAAGCAGCATCAGATGAGCAATGTTTCAGGACGGAGACTTCATCAGGACTTGAGTGGGGAGATGGGGGCTGAGAATTAAATAGAGGGAGGGGGTTTAGGCTGGGTAAAAGGTAGATGAGATGGTGATATGTGGATTCAGGTAGGGGGTGATTGAGATTGGTCAGTGGGAAGGGTGGAGGGGATAGGTAGGAAGGAACATGGATAGGTTAGGTCAGGTCAAGGGGGCGGGGTGAAGAAGGAGGCATGGACATGGGATGAGGTGGGGGTGAACATACTGGGAAGCTAGTTAATTCTATGTTGAGGCTTGTAGTTTATCACATGCTAGAAATTATATGTCTCTTATTTAGGACAACAGCATCTTCTCATTAGTCTAGTAAGTGGTTTTCCCCTACCATTCTAGCGCAAACTTGCTCCTGTAGATCCCAACCCAACATGCGGATAGTAGCAGCAAACCATGGCAAACAAGGTGCAAACAGCCTGATAAGGTGATGTGTGTGACAGGATTATTTATACCACATGTGTCAGATGGAAAATAAATTATATTGTGTCAATAAATAATGCACCATTACAGACAAACTTTATTTTTCCAATTCTGACAAACAATCATCAACCATTGTTTTAGAGTCATTAAGTCATACAGCATGGAAACAGACCCTTCAGTCTAACTTGTCCCTGCTAACCAGACATCCAATTCTGACCTAGTCCCATTGCCAGCATTTAGCCCATATCCCTCTAAACCCTTCCTACTCATACACCCATCCAGATGCCTTTTAAATGTTGTAATTGTATCCACCTCTACTACTTCCTCTGGCAGCTCACACACACTACCCTCTGCCTGGTCATCCTGGGTCAGGGGAGAGAACTTCGTACATGTCTCTTCTGGACTCTCAGGGATGAAGTTTTTAAACTCCTTTTACAGAACATCAGGAGAGGAGGATTTACACACAGCAAATTCCAATTTATTATGGTGCCTTACCTTCTTTTAATGACTTCAATGGAAGGTGTCTTCCCCTAGCCCAGGCCCAGCAATGAGGTGGCTTTCAACAGCTTGGATTGGCAGTATACGCCTGGTGCCTGCTGGAGCAGTCTTCCGGTGTGGCGATGTCATGATGTGGTGGTCCAGGAGGGGCAGTTTCAGCTGGAGTCTGGAGGTCCCACGTGGAGGTCTTCTTCAGCAGCTTCCGGGCATTTGAGCAGACTTCGGTGTGGTGGGGCTGTCTCAGCCCAGTACTGCATGGTGGTCTTAGTCCAGTTTTCCAGTGTACCCCAAACTTTTACTTTCTTTCTTCTTACTTATAACTTATAACTTCTGTCATTAATTTAGGCACTATGATATGGTGACTTATAAAACTTTTCACTTTTTTGTAAAAATACACCTGACAATAAATTGCAAAAACAAAAGTTACCCCTCACGATCTTTTTAAATCTTTTCCCTCTCACCTTAAACTTATGCCCTCTAGTTTTGGACTCCTCTGCCCTGGGAAAAAGACCTTGGCTATTCATCTTATCCATGACCGTCATGATTTTATAAACCTCTATAAGGTCCCCTCTCAGCCTCTGGTGTTCTAGAGAAAATAATTCCAGTCTATTCAGTCTCTCTCTACAACTCAAACCTTCCAATCTGGAAACATTCTTGTAAATCTTTTCTGCGTCATCTCAAGTTTAACAACATCCTTCCTGTAGAAGGGTGATCAGAATTGTATGCAGTATTCTAAAAGTCTTCTGAAGTATGCATTTAAGGATGTAGGAGTCCATGGTTAGGCCAGCTTTACTGCCCATCCTTAGAGCTGAAACATTAACTCTGTTTCTTTTTCCACAGATACTGCTAGATTCCTTGAGTATTTCCAGAATTTTCAGTATTGACTTCATTATTAGATTTGTCAAGTTGCAGTTTCTGATAAGTTAGGTACTACAGAGGTACCTCAACTCAACTGTTCAGTTTTAGGTTAATGTGCTTAACCATTAAAATAAGAATTGCTTACAAAACCTTCAATGCCTGAAATTAATTGATTGATATAAAAAAAGACTAATCAAATATGACAATTAAATGAAGCTTCACTGATTTTCTCCCGCCACTGGCTGAAATCAGTGTTGGATGCTGACAGCTAGAACGCAGCAGGATGGTCCTTTAAAGCTGTTCACAAACAGTGGGTTTGATGAAATGGTCCTGAGGTGATTCTGTAATGCAACACTTAGATGATAAGATGATTCAAATAAATAGAACTCATTGAAGCACTGTGAAACCATACTCGATTTACAGCATTTATTATCTACAGTATGTAGTCTTTCAGATTGGAGCATTTCAGTTGAATTTAATGTTTGCAAATTAAAAATATTCTAGGAATGTGGTTCTCTGCTCAAGCTGAGGAACATCACTGATAAGAAATTGACTATTTCTTACTTTATCCTCCATTGTCAGCAGCAATCACTCTCAGTTCAGATACAATCCAGGTTCATAAGTGCTTGGAAGAAGATGTATTTAATCTGTCAATCCATTTCTAAAGAATCTATTTATGACAGAGATGTACCTAGTGCATAGTTAAAATCTTCCTACATTATCACAGAGCAAACTTAAAAATTACTTTTGCTATAAAACACTTGGGAACATCATAGAGACTTGAAAGGTATTATATAAATACTGTTCGTTATTACTATCATTACTTCAACCTCAGATCACCCATTACTGTACTATCTACTGTTATTTCTGATGTCCTAATACAATCATAGAGTGACAGAGATGTACAGCATGGAAACAGACCCTTTGGTCCAACCCGTCCTTGCTGACCAGATATCCCAACCCAATCTAGTCCTGCCTGCCAGCATCCGACCCATATCCCTCCAAACCCTTCCTATTCATATACCCATCCAAATGACTCTTAAATGTTGCAATTGTACCAGCCTCCACCACTTCCTCTGGCAGCTCATTCCATACACGTACCACTCTCTGTGTGAAAAAGTTGTCCCTCAGATCTCTTTTATATCTTTCCCCTCTCACCCTAAACCTATGCCCTCTAGTTCTGCACTCCCCGACCCCAAGGAAAAGACTTTGCCTATTTACCTATCCATGCCCCTCATAATTTTGTAAACCTCTATAAGATCATCCCTCAGCCGCTGGCGCTCCAGAGAAAACAGCCATAGCCTATTCAACCTCTACCTATAGCTCAAATCCTCCAATCCTGGCAACATCCTTGTAAATCTTTTCTGAACCCTTTCAAGTTTCACAACATCTTTCCGAAAGGAAGGAGACCAGGATTGCACACAATATTCTAACAATGGCCTAACCAATGTCCTGTACAGCCGCAACATGACCTCCCAAATCCTGTACTCAATACTCTGACCGATAAAGGAAAGCATACCAAACTCCTTCTTCACTATCCTATCTATCTGAGACTCCACTTTCAAGGAGCTATGAACCTGCACTCCAAGGTCTCTTTGTTCAGCAACACTCCCTAGGACCTTACCATTAAGTGTATAAGTCCTGCTAAGATTTGCTTTCCCAAAATGCAGCACCTCGCATTTATCAGAATTAAACTATATCTGCCACTTCTCAGCCCATTGGCCCATCTGGTCAAGATCCTGTGTAATCTGAGGTAACCCTCTTCGCGTCTACTACACCTCCAATTTTGGTGTCATCTGCAAACTTACTAACTGTACCTCTTATGCGCGCATCCAAATCATTTATGTAAATGACAAAAAGTAGAGGACTACCAATTTGAACCAGGTGGTATGGAGGCACTAGGAATTAGGGTTAAACTACTCCATACAACTACTGCCTGACAGAGAGATGAAATTTCCTCTTATCCTGGGCTGGATTTTAATATGGACATGAAGGGAAAGAATAAATTGCTGTCTAGTCTTTGACATAGCTGTCTAGTCTTTGAAATTAGCTGACAAGAGAAGTGCTTTAAAGGTTTTGTTCCAGAAAAATGCACAGTTTTCTCCTTTTCCAAGAAATATTTGGCATGTATTGGGTCAGCATGGTGGCTCAGTGGTTAGCATTGCTGTCTCACAGTGCCAGGAACCCAGGTTTGATCCTCAAGTGACTATCTGTGTGGAGTTTGCACATTCTCCCCGTGTCGGTGTGGATTTCCTCTGGGTGCTCCAGTTTCTTCCAAACATGTGCAGGTAAGGTAATTTGGCCATGCTAAATTGTCCATAGTGTTCAGGGATGTGTAGGTGAGGGTCATTAGTCTGAGGAAATGTCTGAGTAACAGGAAATTGATCTGGGTGGGAGGGTTGGTATGGACTTTTTGCGCCAAATGGCCTGTTTCCACATTGTAGGGATTCTACACTGCGCTCGATTATCGTAGAATTACAGAATGATGTGGGACAAACAGGACCATTTGGCCCATGAAACATGTGCCAGAGCTTTGAACAAACTACTCAATCAGCTCCATTTCCCTGCTTTTTCCCCACAGCACTGAAAAGGTACATTTTCAACTCCATTTTGAATGGTAAAATTAAATCTGTTTTCACCACCTTTCCAAACAATGTTTAAAATTGTAGCACTGAGTTCATACATTGCTTCATTCAACCTGCCAAAATGTATCATTTTTCACATCTGTTAAACTTCTTTTGCCCATATAGCTAGAATGTTTGCTTTCCTGAAGTCTGTTACTAGCCTCCTCAGATATGTTCCTCTACTTATTTTTCTTCTGCACAGATGTCCAAGATCCATGAATGGCAGTACTCTGAAACTCGAGAAGTCCATGCGTTGCTATACTGATCAGTGCGCATGGCCATACAGCTTAGAGGAAACATTGCTCCTCTGTGTTTACTACATTAGGTTTCATGTCATCTGCAAAATTTGACATTTCATAGTTGTCAGTGTTATTCATATTAATTAGAGTCATAGAGCTGTACAGCATGGAAACAGACCCTTTGGTCCAACTCATCCAATCAGGTATCCTAAACAAATCTAGTCCAATTTGCTAGCATTTGGCCCATATAGGGTGCTTGAGAGTTACAAGTTAGCCAGGAAAGACCTAAAGAGAGAGCTAAGAAGAACCAGGAGAGATCATGAGAAGTCATTGGCAGGTAGAATCAAGGAAAACCATAAAGCTTTCTATAGGTAAATCAAGAATAAAAAAATGACTAGAGAAAGATTAGGGCCAGTCAAGGACAGTAGTGGTAGTTGTGAGTGGAGTCCAAGGAGATAGGGGAAGCACTGAATTAATATTTTTCATTAGTATTCACTCTGTAAAAAGACAATGTTGTCAAGGAGAATTCTGAAATAAATGCATCTAGATGAGACGGGATTGACGTTTGCAAGGTGGGGGTGTTAACAATTCTGCAAAGTGAGAAAATAAATAAGTTCACAGGGCGGGAAGGGATTTATCCTACGATTCTCAGGGAAACCAGGGAGGAGATTGCAGAGCCTTTGGCGTTGATCTTTTTATCGTGATTGTGTACAGGAATAGTGCCAGAATTCTGGAGGATAGCAAGTGTCCCCTTCTTCAAGAAGGGGAATAGAGTCAACCCTGGTAGTTATAGACCAATGAGCATTACTTCAGTTGTGGGTAAAGTGTTGGAAAAGGTTATTAAAAGATGGGATATATAATCATCTAGAGAGGAGAATAAATTGATTAAGGATAGTCAACACGGTTTTGTGAAGGGTAGGTCATGCCTCACAAACTTTACCCTTGGATGAGGGTAAAGCGGTTGATGTGTATATGGATTTCACAAAGGTGTTTCATAAGGTTCCCCACATAGGCTGTTGCACAAAACACGGAGGCATGGGATTGAGGTGATTAAGCAGTTTGGATCAGAAGTTGGTTGGCTGGAAGAAGACAGAGGGTGGTGGTTGATGGGAAATGTTCATCCTGGAGTCCATTTACTAATTATGTACCATAAGGATCTGTTTTGGGGCCACTGCTGTTTGTTATTTTTATAAATGACATGGTTGAGGGCATAGAAGGATGGGTTAGTAAATTTGCGGATGACACTAAGGTCGGTGGGGTTGTGGATAATGTTGAAGGATGTTGCAGGTTACAGAGGGGCATAGACTAGCAGCAGATTTGGGCTGCGAGGTGGCAAATGGAATTTAATGTGGAATGGTGTGTGTGATTCACTTTGGAAGGGGCAACAAGAATGCAGAGTAATGGGCTAATGGTTAGATCTTGGCAGTGTAGATGAGCAGAGAGATCTTGGTGTTCATGTACATAGATCCCTGAAAGTTGCCTGTCAGGTTGATAGGTTTGTTAAGAAGATCTATGGTATATTAGCTTTTATTAGAGAGGGAGCCACAAAGTCAGCTGCAGCTGTACAAAAGTCTGGTGCGGCCTCACTTGGAATATTGCATACAGTTCTGGTCACTGTAATTTCAGAAGGATGTGGAAGCTTTGGAGAGGGTTCAGAGATTTATTAGGATGTTGCCTGGTATGAAGGGAAGGTCTAATGAGGAAAGGCTGAAGGACTTGTGGCTATTTTCGTTAGCGAGAAGGAGGTTGAGAGGTGACTTAATTGAGACATACAAAATAATCAGAGGGTTAGAGAGGGTAGACATTGAGAGCCTTGTTCCTCAGATAGTGATGGCTAGCCTGAGAGGACATAGCTTAAAATTGAGGGGTGATATATATAGGACAGATGTCAAAGGTAGTTTCTTGTCAAAGGTAGTAGGGGCGTGAAATGCACTGCTTGCGACAATAGAAGACTCGCCAAATTCAAGGGCATTTAAATGGTCTTTGGATAGACACATGGATGAAAATGAACTAGTGTAGGTAGATGGGCTTCAGACATGGTCGGCGCAACATCGAGGGCTGAAGGGCCTGTACTGCACTGTAAACCTTTATGTTCTATATCTCTCTAAACCCTTCCTATTCATATACCCATCCAGATGCCTTTTAAATGTTGTAATTGTACCAGCCTCCACCACTTCCTCTGGCAGCTCATTCCATACTGGCACCACCCTCCGTGTGAAGAAGTTGCCTTTAGGTCTCTTTTAAATATTTCTCCTCTCACCTTAAACCTATGCCCTCTAGTTTTGGACTGCCTCACCCTGGGGAAAAGACCTTGTCTCTTCACCCAATCCATGTCCCTCATGATTTTATAAACCTCTGTAATGCCCTAGGCTATTTAGCCTCTTCCTGTAGCTCAAACTCTCCAACCCTGGCAACATCCTTGTAAATCTTTTCTGAACCCTTTCAAGTTTCACAACATCCTTCCTATAGCAGGGAGACCAGATTTGTCTGCAGAATTCCAAAAGTTGCTAACTAATGTACTATACAGCTGCAACATGACATCCCAACTCCTATACTTAAAGCACTGACCAATAAAGTTATGAGGCAATACTGTGAGTTACTAATGTCACACTAATTTGGTTACACCACATAAACATCATGCAAAGTTCTTCTCACCAAGGATCAAATCTAGGCTCTGTGTGGATTAGTAGCAGGTCAACTTGCTCAGCATCAAGGTGCTAATCACTAAAAAACAATTTCTGCTAGTGGGACACATCATTCGTATCCCTGACACCAGACTCCTGATTGCAAATGCTCTGCTTGGAGTGACAGTTACCTTTACTTACAGTTATAGCACAGTCTGAGGTATTTGAGAGATGTCCTTAAAGCTAATCTGAAAGGTCAAACATCCCTGCCATGGGAGACCCTGGCTTGTAACTGAAGAAGAGGGAGAAGGCTAGTTCATGAGGGCAGCTAGCACATCCAGTGATTTCACCAGGAATGTGCTCAGGGAAGTTGAGGTGCTGAAGGGAGTACACAAATTTCCAAATATCCATCCAACATTTCAAGCACCACCTGTCCCACCCATGATAGAGTCTACAGATTAGTCTAAACAGCCATTCCAGAGCCTTTCAAACTGGAGCAGAAGCAAGTCATTGTCAATCCTCAGGGATTCCCTAAAGTGAAGGTATAGTTGTCGACCTTTTATGAAGCTATGCTAGAAGTGTGGAGTTTACCAGAAGCAAATAGATGGATTAGAAATCAGGCCTGGGTTATGGTCATAAAGACTCTATTTTCTGATCTTTTACCAGTAAGTTAATGCTTCACCGCCATTACTACTGAGATTCCCAACAAATTCTTCAGCCTAGCCTGGTGAATTTCTATTGCATGCTGATTTTCCTGGGAATCTGCTATTTTAGTACTTCTCATCTTTTTTCACTACTGGCCTCAAATGTCCCAAATGAAGTGGTAAGGAGTGAACATTCCTTGTCACCTAACAAACAATGTAAAGGAAACCCAGAAACTTTATTTCATCTCTTTCAAAAGATTTGATCTACGATAAGAAAATATGCAGTATATATGATCACTTCGCATGACAGCAAACTTACAAAGGAGTATATCTTCCAGTGTACAGGTGTCGAGGATGCATTAACTTGGTAAGGGTTACAGCACTGATTAATCAAAACGCTACTGGAGCTTAACAGTTTAAATAAAGAGGACAATTGCATCAAGATTGATTTGTATTACCTTGAGTTTAAAAGGTTGAGAGTTATTTCAGTTCTGGTGTTTTTGTTGCAGGTACAGACAAAGTATTTCCCCAGTAGAGAAATTCAGGACAATCTTAAAAATGCTGCCTCGTCATTCAGGAGCAAATATTTTCATACCAGGTTTGATGAAATGTGGCACTCCTTTCCCCAAAAGCCTAGGATGTTGGGGCAATTAAAATGTTTCAAATTGAGATTGTTAGGATTATTCCATAAAATCATCAAATTAAATCATTAAATTTGGTGGCTCAGTGGTTAGCACTGCTGCCACACAGCACCAGGGTCCCAGGTTCAGTTCCAGCCTCGGGCGACTATCTGTGTGGAGTTTGCACATTCTCCCCGTGTCTGCATGGGTTTCCTCCGGGTGCTCCGGTTTCCTCCCACAGTCCAAAGATGTGCAGGTTATGTGAATTGGCCTCGCGAAATTGCCCATACTGCTAGGTGCATTCGTCAGAGGGAAATGGGTATGGGTGGGTTACTCTTCGGAGGGTCGGTGTGGACTGGTTGGGCTGAAGTGCTTGTTTCCACACTGTAGGGAATCTAATCTAATCTAAATGTGCCAAAGATGGTATTGATTTGAAGATTGGTCTTGATTTGATTGCAAAAAGGTTCAAGTTACTAAATAGCCTAGTCTTGTCTAGGCTTATTCAACAGGTCCCACCTGCCCAGATGTATGGCATGCTGAGCCTTTTTATAAATATGGGTATGTGTAACTTGAACATTCTGCAAGCAGCCGCTACTCCAATAAGAAGCCAGTTCTCTCCAATGTTTGCTGCTCAATACACTCAACTAAAGAGCCACTAGGGAATCTTTTGGGATGGGTGGGTCATTAAGAAAGAATGAGACATATATACACCTGTCCTTTACTTTTTCTTTCCACCCTCCAATCTGCAAAACCTATCTACAAGGCTTGCAGCAAATTAAATTTCAAGTTGAAAGACAATCCACTTCCAAAGCCACCCCTTCCCCCCCCACTGAATTCCAAGGGCAAAAGAGTGCTCTTATTAGTGGCTCTGAGGCTTGGCACTTTTTAATGGACTTTTTAAAATTATTCAGTTAAATTATTAGGTTATTGCTTTGGATCTCCTGAGATTCACATGATGTTTACTGTTGTGAGCAACCTCATCTTTCTGAAATTTGCTCACTGAACTACACACCCTCCCCAAAAGTGAGGGAGAAATTGAAATGTGGCCCCTTAAGTAAAAAGGCTGGGCATGCATGCTGTAAGCAATAAGATCTGTGCAAACCTCCAACCCCATACAATTCACAGAGAGCAAATCTGTGAATAAGAAATACAAGGACAAATCAGACTGAACTTGATCTTTGACCTTGGTTTACCATGGCTTTGAGGAAGTGATCCTCACTCTTGTCACATTACAGGTACTTTTTGTAAGAGATTTCCAAAGAGTTTCTTTCCTATTGGATATAGAATCAGGAGAGATAAAGACATTTTTAGAAACCAAATTCATTTGCATTCTTTCTGACATAAAGCTCTACTCTCCCAACCCCTTTCTACTTCAGGGACAATCATACCTTTCAGTTTGTTATCAGGTTTTTGTTTGTCTTAATTATCTAGCTGTTGTTCTCTCTTCTTTCAATTTTTGTTTGCTGCCTCTGGAGCTCTATCACCTCACAAAACCACTATTTTGGGAATTTTTTTAAGAAAGCCAAGAAGCATAAAATGGAAGCCGTAATGTTCAATCTTGGTCTTAATCCAGAGAAATGATCAGCTACTCAATAGGAATTTACTGTCACAAAATGCTGCCAGATCTGCTGTTTCCAGCATTTACTGTTTTTGAGACCAATTTCTAGCATGCGCAGTATTTTGCTTTTGTACTGTTACTGCATGTCTGTAATGAATCATCACTTCAACCACTTTTTATTGAAAATATATACTTATTGATAAAAAATCATCTAGAAATATATACAAATATTCTAAATCAATTCTGTACAATCCTTGCAGAGATAAAGAAACAAAACTTTGGAATTTTGACAGTTGTCAGAGCTTTTCAACAGTTGCAAAAAAAATCATTTTCTATAAAAGCAGAAAACTACTTATGTTCATTTTGAGACACAGAGGTTCTGAAAACCGAACAACCTCTCATTATAATTTAGCTGGAAGACCTTAGACTGTGGTCTTTTTCCACTGCGCCTTGGCAGCAGCTGCCCCAAGCTTTAGTGCGTCCTTCATCACATAGTCCTGGGACTTGGAACATGCCAGTCTGCAACACTCAATTATGGTCAACTCATTACACTGGAAGACCAACAAGTTTCAGCTAGCCCAAACAGCAATATCACCTCAACCACTGTACAGTCACTTAGATGCTTCATTTTTACAACTGCAGTGTTATCATCTGGTATAGCTATGACTCAATAGTAGCACTCTCTCTTCTGAGACATGAGACATGTAGGTTTAAGTCTCACTCCAATGCAGTACTGAGGGATTGCTGCAGTTATATTTTCCCCCTTAGATATAAAACTACATCCTTGTATTAATTTTCAGGTGGACATAAAAGACCCCACTACCCTAAGAAAAACAGCATCATTCTCCCAATATCTGACTATTTTATATCCTTCAACCAATATTTTAAAAAAGAGATGATCTGTGGCTTTTTTTTGCTGCACGCATATTGCCACACTTCTTTCATTAGAACACCACCAAAGGCCTTCTAATGTGTTTCCTCAGCTGTAAAAGGAGTTTCACACCGTGAATGGCATTATACAGGTCTTCATTTCCCACCTAATGTTAGTACAATCCATTTAAATGCCGCAGTGTGTTTGGGTAAGGAAGCCCAGAGCAGATGAAAACACATGGAAAACCAAAGGAGGTGGAAGGGCAACATTACAAATCTGAAGCATGAAGACATTTTTCCTTGAACTAAGTGAACTGACACTGCAATCTCCCTTATTGCAGAAGAGTATGTAGATTTGTATCTTTTTTCCTTCCTTCCAAAAGAAATCGTCCTTCATTCAGAAGTTCTTTCTATATATGATGGACCAAATGTCATTACATTTGTTGTTATGTGTGAAATGCAATAGAATGCTGTCCCACAGGATCCAACATACTTTGTGTTTCTGCAGTGCCACCTGAATATCAGCTGCTTGCACACTTGGAGGAAGAAACGGTCCATTCGTTTTACACCACAGCATTTACACACTACCAGCATGAGAACAGGACTCAATTTTGCCCTTAACTCAACAGTTTCTCGTTAGGCATCTGACATCTCCCTCCCTGATCTAGAGTACTTTGCCAATTCAATCTTTCTTGAGTTTAATTTTTCCTTTCCACTCTTTAACCTGTTTGTAAAAGTTATTTCTCTGACCTTGTCCCTTTGAAAAATGTCAGCACCCTCTGTTTGTACAGCTAATGGTTTCATTAGCGAAAATTAATCACTCAAGGGTTTAGAAAGTGGCCCCAACTGTGCGAATACAATCAGGAGGGAGGCTCTTCATGTGGGGCCAGGGTCAATGTGTATTACACTTGAAAAGCAAGGTCCTTCCTGGCTTTGGAGTCACACCTCGTTAGCAGGAGAGGCAGATCCCTCACACTCAGTAATTGTCCGTTTGCATATTCCACCCTAATGGGCTGCACAGGGGGTGGGTTTTCATTATATTGCGGCTCCCTCGGTGGCCGCTGTCCCACTGCCCACTCTCGGCTGACAGTGTGCCATGTGCTGTAGACTCGGAGCCTCGCTGTTGCTCCTGCTCATGTCCCTGCGGCCGAATTGCGCCACCAGTTTGCCCGGTCACAACCAGCAGTTCCGATCCCACGCACTGAAGAGGCTGCTCGAGGTCTTCGGGATGGAGGACGCCCCACAGTCCCCTCACAGGGCCCGCCAGCCCCCTCAGTATATGCTGGACCTTTACAATGCAGTTGCAGACGTGGACGGAGTGACCAAGCAACCTGACTTACTCGTGGGAAACACGGTGCGCAGCTTCCTGGATAAAAGTGAGAGCCTAGCTGACCCATGTTGTATTAAGTAAAGACGTGGTTACTGACAACTCCCCCACCCCACTTTGCTCATCTTTACATTTTTTCTTTCCCAGCTCGCAGCCAGCAGTTCCAGTTCTTTTTCAACCTGTCCAGTGTGGCTAAGAGCGAAACCATTCTTACCGCTCAGCTGCACCTCTTCAAATTGAGAGGTCGACTCTTTCAGGATAACCTGTACGAAAGACAACAACACTTCTGTCAGGTAAGAGCGGGGCAAGGCTCTTCAAAACGACACTACCCCACAATAAGGGAGAGAACCGTTTCACTCAGAATGTCCTTAGGTCTAAGAGAGGGGCAGTGGCAGGCAAGCCGGAAAGAAGTTCAAAGGTGCATAAAAGTCAGAACGTAATTCTATTAGTTCTAAATAGATATTATGACAGACTGCTTGTTCCTGATCACCCATTTTCACAAAGTTAAAGTTGACCCCAAAACGTCAAGTATGCGTTCTATGTATGAATGAGGGACTGCCCAAATCATCAGCTGCTGTACTTAAAGAAGGAAATTTTATCTGAATTTGATACGATCACTGGATTGTTTACACTGATTCTGCCACGTTTCATACAGCAGCGTAACTGGTCGAATATTAGCGTGAATGCACAACATAAAAACTGAGCTGATAAAACAGGTAGGAATAATTGGCTTGGGCAGGAGGTAAGCAATATGTCACCACTTCAGTGTGCACTGCTGCACCACGTAAGAAACAAGGCAGTTTTTGCAACGAGATGTAAAGAATGTGGAAATCATTCATGATCAGGAGTAGTGCAGCGATTTTACTTTGTTTTCTGGGTTTTTTAAAAATATAATGAGCTGTAACAACTTGTCTGAGCTGCAAACTCTATTTTAGGTCAGTGTCTACCAGATACTGGACAGTAATAACACATCTACAGCAGAGGAATTACGACTGCTGTCATCCAGAATACTGGCAATCCATGACAGCACATGGGAGGTCTTCACAATCACCAAGGCTGTAAGTTACATTGGATCACAACATTTAATAAAACCTACAGGAATAACTTTTGAAACATGATATACCCACAATATCACTAATCACTGTGCCCTCTAGTAAGATGCAACAGGAACCATGTCAACTTGTACCATTATCTTGTTAGCGTCCAAACAAACTGTTTTCACAATCGTTTGGCATGATACATTAATACTCTCAATGTCATTAGAGATGGAAGACCAGGATTTTGATCCAGTGACAGTGAAGGGAAGGCAATATATTTTCAAGTCAGGATAGTGAGTGGCTTAGAGAGGACCTTGTAATGTTAGTGTAGAATGATTTATGAAGGAAATACATTTTCCCTGTTGCATGACCCTCACATGAACAGTAAAAAGCACATTATTTTAATGGTCTCATTTAACATAGGGTTTACTGCTAAAATTTAAAATTCAACAGTTTCCACAAACATTTCTTCCTGTTTCTGTCAGCTTTTTGAAAATCCTACATTAAATCTACAGGAGGTTACACTCAATCTTTATAGTGCTCTGATTAGGCCACAACTATACTAGTGTCTAGTTCTGGTCACCTCATTTGACAAAATATGGGAAGGCCATTGAGAGGGTGGAGAGGAGATTTACAAAGTTAGGTTGCAAAGGCTTGGGACTGTTCTCCTTGGATAATGCAGAGGAATTCAGATCACAATTTGAGTAAATAAGCAAAGACAAGAAAACAACCACACTTCCCCTTAGCTGATGGTACGAAGTCTCGGGAACAGAGGAGAATGAGAGGAAGAACATTTTTTTAAAACCCAATAGTGGTAATAGCCAGAAACTTGCCGTCCCAGAATGTGGTAGACATGGAAACAACCAATGAAATTGTATGGGTAATTGAAATAAACTTGCAATGCTACAGGGATCAAACAGGGGAATGTGACTGACGAGACCACTCTATGGGAACCCACTATTCATGAGATGAATGGCCTTCTGTTCCATAGAAACAGTCCACAGAAACATCTATGTACAGTACTTGTATTGATTATTACAACTGAGAGAATAATCACAGCAACTGCTGATACAGGAGTAAGTGAACCAATGCCTGTTAGATTTTCAGGAGAACTTACAATAAGATTGTAATGTATACTCATGTACAGATATACAGTAGTGAAAAGTGCACAAAATCATCAGATACAATGTACTCAAGTACAAAATAGAAAAATAAAGATATTTAAAACATTACGGTCCTTCTCACATAAAATAGAAAAATATATTGTAGTAACTGCACAGAATCTTGTTATAACTTGACACGTTAGGTAGATGTTTCTCCTTGTTAGGGATATGGAACTACACAGATTACAATCTTAGAACTTTTATTTGTTATTGTCTTTTATTTGTAAGAGTAACAGTACCAGTATTTCAGCCTTTACCAATACGCTCCAACAGAATGTGCATACTAACCAGCATACAGATGCCAGTTGTGCTCTGGTATAATGAACCATATTAACAAATTTAGGGGTCTGTGCAAGGATAAAGAGCTCACTGAATGCTGTATAGAAATAATCAAACTATTGACTCTGTAAACTAAACTGGATTAACATCTGTGGCTCTACAGCAGATATCCAAACAGTCAATTATGTCAGAAAGAATAGTGCTAAAACTGCAAAATAAATAGCACCCTGTTTTGGCTATAAAGAAAGGAAAGTAATATTCAATCTACAGAATGGTACATAGTTAAATCATGGGATTGATCCACAACAATTGAGTTCCTCAGGAATGACTTAAACCTCAAAACGGTGACTTGAGCTTTGTGTAAATTCAATGACACTGATAAAATTAATCCAATGCATTGTTTAAATACGTGATAGGATACTAAAGCAAGAACAGTTTTAAATGGTACAAAACAAAAGGACATATGATATGAACTTCACACAAAGTGGATTGGTTTGCATGCAATGGACATGAAAAAGCTGTCTTTCAAAGGTATTGACAACTTGATCAGGGTTTTCCTTATTCGAGATAGGTGAGCAATGCAGAGCCCAATGACCTCAGATATATCGGTGTTGCAAGTGGAAAATGGAAATGTCTCTTTGGTGCAATGGGAGCTGTTGTTCTGGGGTTGATGGTGAAGGCACATAGCTTGAAATGAGTAAAAGGAATTTTGTTCTGTTTCTGACATCTGCTGCAGCTGACTTGACAGTGTTCATGAGGTACAATAGAGGGAACCATAACCTGCATGAAACACTTGCTGTATTAGATTGATGGAAGATTTCTTTATTTGTGCAGGTATATGCATGGACACAGGATACAAAGAGCAACAAAGGCTTGATGGTCATTGTGCAAACTCTGGCTGGGCAGCAGACCAGCAATCATTTTGTCCGTTTTGCCACAGGGAGAGACCATCACAGCAGCAAGCAACCAATGCTGGTCCTCTTCACAGACGAGGAGAGGAGAGGGATTACCACTTCCCCGTCATTAAAAGGTAAAGTCCTTATGATTGGTACCAAAGATAAGATCCACCTCACTACTGTACTCTGTTTAAACACATTTACTAAAAGCTGTCATTAGGCTCCTGCTTTAACTAGTTGGTTTCAGTCTCATTTGGATCACTTATTGACAGTCTTTCTTCAAACTTATTTAAGAGCCAAAAGTGTAATTCTCTTCATTTATATAAAAGTAATGAACTTTAAATTCTTATGATTCGGAGATGCCGGTGTTGGACTGGGGTGTACAAAGTTAAAAATCACACAACACCAGGTTATACTCTAACAGGTTTAATTAGAAGCACACTAGCTTTCGGAGCGACGGTCCTTCATCAGGTGATTGTCATAACACAGAATTTATAAATTCTGTGCTACGATTGAGCCCTCCACAATCACCTGATGAAATAGCGTCACTCCGAAAGCTAGTGTGCTTCCAATTAAACCTGTTGGACTATAACCTGGTGTTGTGTGATTTTTAACTTTAAATTCTTATGGCATCTGTCCTGTGTGCTGCCCAGCTGGACACAACATGAAAAATTATAGGTCTACTTCTTAATCTGATACATTAGTTCAGAAAAAGTCAGGACTGCCAGACTGAGGCAAAGTGAAAAACCACAAAAACAGTGCAATCACTTTACTACTATAAAGAACAGGACAGCCAATTCATTCTCCCTCACCTTACATGGTAACTATTTATTTTTAAACCTAATTAATACCCTTACATCCCATCTAGCTATTGGCTTTTTAAAATTCTAAATTACTTCTGCATCTAACCCACATCTAAGTGCTTAGCAGAAGACGTTGGCCCTGAATAGACAACTAATGCTTGCGGTAAATTGGAAGAGACACTGCAGAACTATTGTAATTTTTTTAATACCTTTCATGGGATGATAGTGTCACTGGCAAAACAAGCATTTGTTGCCCATCCCTAACTGCCCTAAGATGTTAGTGAGTTGCCACCCTGAAGAGGTGCAGTCCATCTATTGCAGGAACACCCAAACTACTGTTGTTCACAGTAATGGAAAGCTATGTGGTTTTACAATGGATGGATTGACTGACATGAGGGCTCTTCCTTTATTATTTCAAATACTTACTGCAAAACAGGAATCGGAGTAATGTCAGTTGTAACAGTCAATGTGTGGCTGACTGGAAGGTAATACCATGCCAGAAAGAGCAAGGAAGCTGAGTGAGTCATTAGCAGAGTTACGTGGGAGGAGTTTGAAAATATGACTGCAATCCCTCATTCCAGATGGCAGATTCAGACATAGTGAGCTAGACTTTCCACTGAAGTTTCTGCCAGACATGCACTGGAACTGTTCTCTCACTTGACTGTTTTGAGCCATCAAGCACTATTGTATCTACCGGACAGATCCATGGTTGGTTTTAAGTTGTTAGCACTCTCAAAGGTAGGTCAACACCTGGAGTATAGATTTCAGATCAATAACAGGTGTAAAAGGCAAAGCTATTCTCTCCCTCTACTTCCCGGTAGTAATGCTTGTTTAAGAGATTAATCTAAAAAATTCAAAGATTCCTTGCTTGGAGTATTACCATAATCCAGCACAACAAGATTTAACTTCCCAAAAACTAGTTTCAGTCAAGAATCCTTGCTGACACACACATACAGAGGGCATTAATAAAAACAGAAAATACTTAGGTCTGACAGTCTCCTTTGGAAGGAGAAACAGAGTAAAAGTTTCAGGTCAGATTAAGTTTATTTCCTTCTCCGCAGCTGAAATAGAGAGGAACTTCAATTATCCAAAGGACATCGGCAGGGAGTATTTCATTAGGTTAATCAGATTTTGGATAACATAGTTGAGTCGAACTTTGGGACCTTGCAATCTTACTGGATTATCCGATATTCAGATAATCGAGTGCCGGATAATCACAGCTCCTCTGTAATTGAAAAATGCTGAAAATACACAATGCCAAAGTCTACAACATTTGCTTTTAAAAAAATACAAATGGTGCTTGAATCTTAAAGAGCAAGAAAAGATTTTTCTTTATAAATGACCCCTGAATACATGAGATGACTTAACTCATTATACTCCACATTTACAGATATGGCCACAGAGATTCCGTTTCTCTCTCACAGAACACTCCAGAACAAAGCAAGCCAGAACCGAAAGACAAGGTCCTTGCATTTCCAAGCATGTCAAAGGCATCCTCTATACGTAGATTTTGAAGAGATTGGCTGGTCTGGTTGGATTATCTCCCCTCGAGGTTACAATGCTTATCATTGTAAAGGAGCATGTTTCTTCCCACTGGGCCAAAATATGAGACCAACCAACCATGCCACTGTCCAGTCTATTATCAATGCTCTTAAACTAGCCAATGATGTGGCATCTCCGTGCTGTATCCCAGACAAACTCTTCTCCATTAATCTTCTCTATTTTGATGATGATGACAATGTAGTCCTGAAACAGTATGATGACATGGTTGCTGGAAGCTGTGGGTGCCATTAACTCATTATTGACCCCTCATTCACTGAGTTCTCATAACCATCCCAGTCTTGCATAACGTCTGGCTCCTGAGGTGAGAAACCAGCATCCTCAGGAGATCTGAAAGCAATGGGGTTAATAGCAATTGTTTTAAAAATGCTTACTACAAGAAAAGTGTTGGTCTGAGCAATGGCTTTAAAGAAAAAGGTCATTCCCTAAAGCAACGTGTGCAGACTGCAGAATGAGTTGTAAAATGTGTAAATGTGTATATAGCGTTACACAGATGTATTAATATATCAGGATCAAGAGTAATTCTGGCATTGATTAATGTAAATTGATGTATTATACAGAATACATATAGCATAATAGGATTGGTGACTTCAACACATTTGTAAATTTTCAAACAAGAACGTAATGTGAACAAACAGCATGATCTCAGTTTTGTTTCATTTATCTTCAGTTTTTTTATTATTTCACTCCTTCACTGATATTATCTTGTCTCTTTCCACCTTTCAATCACACTCTCTCTCAGACTCTAGTTAATAATTTACTTTCCCACCTCCACTATTATACTCCCAAGTCTTCACTGTTTCATTAATTCTCATTTCTACCATGAACTGAAATTCAGTTCTGTCACTGCTCCTTGGTCTCTTACTGCTCAAGTGAAACTCTCATCTTCCTTCACTGGTGTTCTGTTATTTTCACTATCTCAAAACTCCAGTTTGTTTTCTTCTAATGGCATAAAGGCATTGCTCATTTTTGCTGTTTCACTCTTCCCTTCACCTCATTATTCTTGGTCTACCCACTTTCATAAACTGAAATGCATTTTCTCATCTCTCCTAAAATCTCATGCACAAAGGTTGTAAAGCAAGCCTCACCTTGATTGCTTGAAGCAACCTATATTACTATATTCAGTCTATTACCGGAATCCAAACATTAGCAAAACCACATTCTTAGAAGCAGAGAAAGACCTGCAGCAGTTCTGAATACTATTCGTAAGCTCTAGTTGACTGTTTTAAGGATATGTATAGTATGGAAATCATGTTAACCCATTTGAAATCTTATGGTCTCTGCCTTTTGTTTACCAACATTCTCGATGATTGCCAACATCACATCTACAATTACACAGCTTATCCATTTAGTATGCAGGAATATGTTCCATCTATTCTTAGCATTTATTCGAATATAAAAGCTTTCAACCAGTCTAGAATTGATAACTTTAATCATGTAGAATGCTTACTATCTTAAGCAGGTGATAGCTTAAATCTATTTATGTTATGAAGTTTCCCAGCTTCTTTCTGAAAAACCTCTCATGGATAAAATGCTTAAGGAATTTCTTACTGTTACATTTTGCAACCACAGCCCTATTTTTCTTCAGCTCTCCAACCAACTTATTAATATATTTTCATTTGTTACAACATTGACAAGGTCAGCCTTGTGTGCTCATGCACAAGATCTGGACCAATAACCTCTGAAATCAAAAGCTAAGAAAATAGAAAATGGATGAGAGAAAACAAAGTCAATTCAGATCAAGAATGAGCTATTGTACTACCAGGCAAAATGAACACATGAGGAAATGTACAGCAAAGTGAAGGACTCAACTAACAATCATAAAGGTCATTAACAATTGAACTTAGTCAAAACGATAAAGCACAGTTTTCTTTAAATCGACAACTATCCTTTAAAACTTGACTCTTAAACTGGACTCTTCCTGGCCATTAGCATGAACAGGCATTATGACCAACTTTGAATCCAGTTTAACAAATTCTGGTCATTGTTAATTTAATAGTATTTATTGAAGACCTTTTGCATTCTTGTAATTTGAAGGTGGGGTGGGGGGGCAGGGAGGTTAGACAAAACATGATACACCACAGGGCACATTAAATTAGTGGAATTAGGTTATGAGGGATTACACAAAGAAGATTATCACTTGAAAATAGGTCATCAAGATATTAGATATTACACAAGTTGACCTATAATTCTCACCCTTCACCAGCAAATCCATATTGCAGCACTGATAGAGCAGCACAAAATCCCTTGTGCATGTAGCAACAGGTACACTGTTTACTGGCCAATAATCCTACAAATAGATATTACAATGGATTCCTCAAGTATATTACTATCAGGTAGACAAGCGACCAAACTGGTTGATGGTAATGAAAAATTGTGGGCTGTGGGATTGGAGTAATCTTGGTTCAAACAAAAAAAGGATGCAGAGTATGACTTGTGTTATTTGACATCATGTACTGTAGTGATACAAAGATGACTTCAAGTCGAATAAATACCATTAGGGTCTGAAATTACTGACAAAATTACATAATTGTATTTCAATATTAACACCCTCCTGCAATGCACAGGAAGTTCATCTGGAAGTGAGTTGGAAACTAACGTGAACGAATAGAATAGCAGTTCTCTTAGAATATATTTCAGGTTGGAATTAACTGAGGGTCAAGGCAGTTAAGTTTCCACACTAAAGCAGCACAGGTTTCAGATCATATCCTGTACAACTGCAATAATGTAAAAGCCTGTGCCCTGAAGCTTTTTGTTGTGTCAGCACACCTTCTAAGATAATATATCATTAGGTGGTGATGCTAGCTTTGCATTACAGATATATTCCAAGTGATGATCTGTTTTGCGTACACTATTGATCCTGCGTTACGTGTTGGGATTTTGTTTTATGCATGCACATCCTAACCTCAGCAGCAGCATGATTGAAAGGCCTTATGGTCAAGGACAGTATTTAAGATAAAAATCACAAAAGCTTCTTAATATAGTCATATAATTGCAAACATTCACATCTGGAATCAATCATTACAGATACAACAACCTTTTTACAGATTATACAAAATATACATACACATATAGTGAGAACCTTTGAACACAGCTCTCTATCTATTGTCAATTTGGCCTCTTGTGAAGCTTGGTTCCAATTCAGTCCAGAGTTCCTGGAAGAATAAAGTACACTGAAATTCTCTGGAACATACACACAGGAAGCAATTATGTTAACAACATGCAGTCCAAGAAACAGTGACTATTGCAAAGCCCACCTTTACAGAGTTGCAGCGGCACCATCAGAACCTGGGAAAAATAATGGCGTTCCTTGGATCAAACTGATTTAGGGACTCAAACAATCAGATCATTTAGAATCATCATTTCAAAACAATCAGGATGGAAACCAATTTTCTTCGTTCACTACCTTTCCCATTAAAAGCCAACAAAAGTGCCAGTAAAAAAATTCTATATCAAGAAAGATAACCACGAAATAAAGTGTGGCATACAAGCGTAACCATGCAGGAGGAAAAAGACAGAGGGTGCAAGAAAGTGGAGGGAGAGAGAAAGAAAAAACTAATTGAATCAAAAGCAAAACACTGCAAATGCTGAAAATATGAAATGAACAGAGGCCAAAAATTTCAAAGTTATACAGTATTTGTGATTCCTTCTCAAGATGGCAGCGGAGTAGCAATGCAGCAGGTGGGGTCCTAACCCCAGGATCCTGGAGCTTGTCTGCTGTCTTTTTCTTTTCTTTCCCTTTTGTCTTCATTAGATAGTCAGTCATACAGTATGGAAACAGACTCTTTGATCCCACTCCTCCCAACTGATTTCCCAGTCCTAATTGCCAACATTTGGCCCATATGCCTCTAAACCCCTTGCATTCATATAACCATCCAGAGGCCTTTTAAACATTATAATTGTATTCGCTCCCATCATTTCCTCTAGCAGCTTGCTCCATATATGCACCACCCTCTGCATGAATAAGTTACCCCTCAGGTCATATTATTTCAATGCAAGAGGCCTGAGAGGCAAGGCAGATGAATTTAGGGCATGGTTGGGAACATGGGACTGGGATATCGTAGCTATTATAGAAACGTGGCTCAGGGATGCACAGGACTGGTAGCATATAGGATATAGATACTATAGGAAGGATAGAAAGATAGGAGGGGGAATGACATTTTTGGTTATTTTCTGATGTCATGGGGAAACAGGAGAAATGTTGATTGGCTGCGGTGGTTACAGTGCCCGGAGTGATGATTCCTGACTGCAGTAGGCTTAGTGCCTGGACTCGGAGGGTCACTGGTCATGACTGTGCCCAAAAAAAGGTTTCTACCTGTGGTAGGCCTGCAGTGGGGACTCAGGGGGTCTTTGGATGCAGTGATGGTGGTGCCTGAAGCTTGGACTCGGTGGACGTGGTGCCTGGAGCAAAGACTTCTGGCTGGGACCTTGCAAAAGCAGTGTATTTGTGTTGTAGACCCCTTGTTCAGATGATGAACTCTATTTATGTAATTTTTTATTCCTTTTGTAGTCTGGAGGCTAGGTACTGTCGCACACTGGGGTGGAAGGACTGCAATTCTTAATTTAAAAACACATTCATTTATTTATTTTATTCCTATGATTTTGAATTTTTCTAATGTATCCCTAAGAATCTATACTTAAGAATCTGTGCCTACGTACTCTTGTACCTAACATGGTATCGTAAGTAGTGACTTGTAAACTTTTCACTGTACTCATGTGAGTACGTGACAGTAAAGCTAATTCTAAGAAGCAAACAGCATTAACATTTCGCATTAGTGATCCGAGCACGTCTCAAAGTAGTTGACAGTCAATTAATTATTTTGAGTTGTTTGAGAGGGAGAATTGAGCGAGAAATGTAATAACTTAGTAATTGAAGTGAAAGCCAGGCAATGTGGAAATGAAGAGGGATTTGGAATTCAGATAAATAAGACATTAAAAGCAGCAGGATAAGACTATAAAGAGATAAGCTTATACAATACTGAGTTTTAAGATGTTTAAAATAAGAGTCAAAATGGCATGGTGAATATAATCATAAGGTCACAATTAGGTACAATACAATTATGAGTGATGTGATAAATACTAAAATCATAAAGAGGTGTGACAATGTACAGGAACTATTTACAGGGGAACGAAAGAAGATTATAAACAAGTAAGTTAGGATTAAAAACAAATGTGAAGCTATGGAGTGCAATACCAAAATATGAATAAAGCAAAAAGTATGTCAATAGTTAAGAATAGGTTAAGCAGATCTTGTAGCAGAGGTAATGCTCCCATCAGTGGGCCAAAAGATCTGGGTTCAAGTCCCATGTATGTCAGCTGTGCATCATTAAGGGGAGATGATGGCCTATTGGTATTATTGCTGGACTGTTAGCTCGAAGACGCATCTGATCACTAATGTCCTCATTTGATCTGGCCTACATGTGATTCCAGACCCACATCAATGTGGTTAACTCTTAACTGCTCTCTGGGCAATTAGTGATAGGTAATAAATGCTGGCCTAGCCAGCGACTCCATCATGAATAAAAAAAGATGTCCCAACAGTTTGATTAAGAGTACTTTTAAGAATAGGTGAGAGAAGTGATTGAGTGAATAGAACGGTACATTGTATTAGTACAATTATTGCTTCTATGAAAGATGAACAACAGTCTTGAATGATCGTGGAATTCAACAAGTTTGAGCCTTCATATTAGTAACTCAACTCAAGATAATTTTGTCTGTTGCACCTTGTTGCAGCAATGCCTTCTCCCCTGGGGTAAGAAGGATCGACAGAAGGATTAGGAGAAAATGACAAACAAAACAAAGTTATAGCTATTAAGCAATGAGGAAGCACTCACCTTCCAAAAATGCAAATTCATCTGTAGCATCAACTGCATTGTCTGAAAGAGAAATAAAAATACATCATCTAGCAATTTGGATAACTTCCAAACAAAACAACAATTGACTATTTCACCTTTGCACCCCCACCCCGCAAACAAACTTAGTTCAGCACTTAAGTGATTTGGATGTGAATACAGGAAATATGGTTAGTAAGTTTGCAGATGACACCAAAATTGATGGTGTAATGGACATTGAAGAAGGTTACTAAGAGTACAACAGGACCTTGATCAGATGGGCCAAAAATGGCAGATGGAGTTTAATCTAGATAAATGTGAGGTGCTACATTTTAGTGCTGCGAATCAGGACAGGACTTATACACTTAACAGTAAGGTCCTGGAGAGTGTTGCCAAACAAAGTAAACAAGGAGTGCAGGTTCACAGTTCACGGGTTTGGAAGGTTTGAGTATACGGTGAGGCTGAATAGGTTGGGGCTATTTTCCCTGGAGCATCAGAGGCTGAGTGGTGATCATAAAGAAGTTTATAAAATCATGAGGGGCATGGATAGGGTGAATAGTCAAGGTCTTTTTCACAGGGTAGGAGGTTCTAAAACTAGAGATCATAAGTTTAAGATGAGGAGAAAGATTTAAAAGGGACCTAAATGGCAACCTTTTCATGAAGAGGGTGGTGCGTGTGTGGAATGAACTGCCAGAGGAAGCGGTGGAAATTGGTACAATAACAATATTTAAAAGTCATCTGGATGGGTATATTAATGGGAGGGGGTTAAAGCGATACGGGCCAAATGCTGGCAAGTGTGACTTGATTAATTTAGGATATCTGGTCAGCATGGATGAGTTTGACCAAAGGATCTGATTCCGTTCTGTACATCTCTATGGCTGTATGACTTTAAAACTCAGCCACTCACATATGTTATAATCCTACAAAGACCCTTGAGTATGCTCTGACAACAAAGTAGCAGTCTGGAATAACAAATTGCTGGCAGACTCACCCACATCCTTTCGCTGGATAGTTTTGCGTTTTCCCCGCAAAGCGAATGAATATGCATCCTTCGCAATCACTTCAACAAATAGTTCCTGTTGGGAGAAACCAAATACATTGTTCAGTCAATGGGATACCCAGTTTGTTCAGTATACATTCTCTCTCTCACAAGGAACCCAGTATACAGCTCCAGCTCTCATACAGCTCTAATCTCTTTCCTGAGCAGAAGCAGCATTTCCTCCCTCAGGCAAACCTTTGTACCCCTCCCCACAGAGACAGGTTGCTTTTGCCTCATTAGCAATTAATAAAACGATGCCAAGATTGAAGTTTCCTTAAGTCTTAATCTAAATTAAAGCATTTTTATGCAAGGTGAGCAATGTCACTGTCATCAAGGATTTAATGATTATGCAAACTCAGGCAGAATCATCATATCAGTCTGTATAAGTGATCCATCAAGATAAATTAACTGAAGCTGAAAAATTAAAATTCGAACTTCTAAAATGCCAAACAGAAAAACATGACTGATTTATGGAAAAAGATAGCAAGTTTTGAGAAGATTCGCAGCTCAGGTTGAGGCTCTGGATCTAAGTTTGCTCGCTGAGCTAGGTTTATTTTCAGACGTTTTGTCACCAAACTAGGTAACATCATCAGTGACTCCCACAGCTACCTGGATTACACCTCCTCCCACCCTACCTCTTGCAAAAATGCTATCCTTTATTCCCAATTCCTCCACCTCATCTGCTCCCAGGAGGACCAGTTCCACCACAGAACACACCAACTGGCCTCCTTCTTTAAAGACCACAATTTCCCCTCCCACATGGTTGATAATGCTCTCCAGTGCACTTCATCCATGCTCTCCACCTCAACCCTCGAACCCCACCCCTCAGCCGCAACATGGTCAAAACCCCTTGGTCCTCACCTTCCACCCCAGCAACCTCCGCCATTTGCGCCACCTACAAACAGACCCCGCCACCAGAGATATATTTCCATCCCCACCCCATCCGCTTTCTGTAAAGATTGTTCCCTTCGCGACTACCTGGTCATGTCCACACCCCTTAATAACCCACCCTCCCTTCCTGGCACCTTACCTTGACACCGCAGCAACTGCAAAACCTCCCCCCGCCCCTCCATCCAAGGCCACAAAGGAGCCTTTCATATCCATCAACGTTTCACCAGCATTTCTACACACATCATTTACTGTATCTGTTGCTCCCAATGCGGTCTCCTCTACACTGGGGAGACTGGACGTCTACTCGCAGAATGCTTCAGAGAACATCTCCGGGACATCCACACCAATCAACCCCACCGCCCTGTGGCTGAACATTTCAACTCTGCCTCCCACTCTGCCAAGGACGTGCAGGTCCTGGGCCTCCTCCACCGCCGCCGCTCCCTCACCACCCAATGCCTAGAGGAAGAACGCCTTATCTTCCGCCTTGGGACCCTTCAACCCCATGGCATCAATGTGGATTTCACCAGTTTCCTCATTCTCCCTCCCAACCTTAACCGAGACCCAACCTTCCAGCTCAGCACCGCCCTCATGACCTGTCCCACCTGCCAATCTTCCTTCCCACCTATCTGCTCCACCGTCCCCTCTGACCTATCACTTTCATCTCCACCTCCATCCACCTATTGCACTCTTAGCTACCTTCCTCCAGCAGACCCCCTCATTTATCGCTCCACCCTGAGGCTCCCAGCCTCATCCTGATGAAGGGCTTTTGCCTAAATTGTCGATTTTCCTGCTCCTCCGATGCTGCCTGACCTGTTGTGCTTTTCCAGCACCACTCTGATCTTGACCCCCAACATCATCAGTGAGCCTCTGATGAAGCCTTTGAATGTTGATGAGTCAGTTTTTTTTTTGAAAAGTCAGGCTCTATTATTTTTGATAATGCTCCTTAATCTGGTGGCATCTATAGAGACGGGGAAAAGTTATATTGATACCGCTTCAGAAACTGCAGCAACGTTTGAGTTTTATTTTAGTGGCCAGGTTTCTAGAGTAATTGACGTTTAACCCATTATCCAGGAATGGGCTACACTAAAGAAGTTCTGGTAAAATGTCCAGCATTTTAATTTTTTTCTTAATTTGTATAGTCTCTATTTGTAATTTAACTCCTGGAGATTATTATGGTAAATATACTCTGCACCTTCACCAACCAGCCCAGAGCTGGGGACCATGATCAATAAAGGAACGCGGGCAGAGACCCAGTGGATTGCACCCGGGAGGAGTCCTCAGTGACCATCAGGGCCTCTGGCGGCCGCCGGATGACCCTCTGTAGGGGGTCGGGGTGGCCATCACTCACTCACCGTGGCCTTCCCGATGGCGAACACGGCCTCCTGGCTCGCCAGCGACACATCGGGATCAGCCTTCATCAGCCCCTTGATCCGGCTCAGCGGCAGCCGGAGCAGTTTATGCTGCAGGCCCGGCCTCTCCACCTCGACCTCCGGCTGCAGGCTCTGGGCCGACTCCCCCGCTTGCTGCAGCCCCACTCCGCTCTCGCGTTCCTCCATCAACCGCCTTCCCGCCTCACCGCCTGCTGCTCCCCGAACCGCCAATCGCAGCGCGCCCTCACCCCCCTCCGCCAATCGCAGCGCGCCCTCACCCCACTCCGCCAATCGCAGCGCGCCCTCACCCCACTCCGCCAATCGCAGCGCGCCCTCACCCACTCCGCCAATCGCAGCGCGCCCTCACCCCCCTCCGCCAATCGCAGCGCGCACTCACCCCCTCCGCCAATCGCAACACATCCTTTTCCCCCCTCCGCCAGTCCAAAGATGTGCAGGTCAGGTGAATTGGCCATGCTAAATTGCCCGTAGTGTTAGGTAAGGGGTAAATGTAGGGGTATGGGTGGGTTACGCTTCGGCGGGTCGGTGTGGACTTGTTGGGCCGAAGGGCCTGTTTCCACACTGTAATGTAATGTAATCTAATCTAATCTAACACTGGATAGAAACACCAACCACGAATAGAGAGTTAGCGGTCTAATAGCACGACAGTTACGCTGTGGTCCAATTAGGTGGTGCAGCATTAACATCGCTAACCAATCAGATTTTAGAGGCTGCAATAAGTAGCACAGCAGTTACAAGAAGGGCCCTTGTTGGAAAAATTCACCAGATGTTAACGAAATATGATAGAGATACACAGCATGGAAACAGACCCTTCGGTCCAACTCGTCCATGTTGATGAGATATCCTAATCTAATCTCGTCCCATTTAGAAGAGGATGAATCCCTAGCCTGTGGAAACAGGGCACTTGAGTAACCCACCCAGACCTGCCCTACCATATTACCCTATGTTTACACCTGATTAATGAACCTAACCTACACATCCCTGAATATTATGGGCAACCTCGCATAGCCAATTCACCTGACTTGCACATTTTTGGATTGTGGGAGGAAACTGGAGCACCCAGAGGAAACCCACACAGTCACAGGGAGTATGTGCAAACTCCACACAGACAGTCACCCTAGTTGGGAATTGAACATGGGTCCCTGGTGCTGTGAGGCAGCAGTGCTATCCACTGTGCTACGCAATGACCATTTGCCAGCACTTAGCCCATATTCCTCTAATCCAGATGTCTTTTAAATGTTGTATTTATACCAGCCTCCACCACTTCCTCTGGCAGCTGATGACACCAAAATTGGAGGTGTAGTGGACAGCGAAGGAGGTTATCTCGGATTACAACAGGATCTTGACCAGATGGGCCAATGGGCTGAGAAGTGACAGATGCAGTTTAATTTAGATAACTGTAAGGTGCTGCATTTTGGGAAAGCAAATCTTAGCAGGATTTATACATTTAATGGTCAGGCCCTGGGGAGTGTTGCTGAAGAAAGAGACCTTGGAGTGCAGGTTCACAGCTCCTTGAAAATAGAGTCACAGGTAGGTAGGATAGTGAAGAAGGTGTTTGGTATGCTGTCCTTTTTCGGTCAGAGTATTGAATACAGGAGTTGGGAGGTCATGTTGCGGCTGTACAGGACATTGGTTAGGACCGTTGAACTGTTGGAATATTACGTGCAATTCTGGTCTCCTTCCTATCGGAAAGATGTTTAGATTAGATTACTTACAATGTGGAAATAGGCCCTTCGGCCCAACAAGTCCACACCAATCCTCCGAAGAGCAACCAACCCAGACCCATTCCCCTACATTTACCCCTTCACCTAACACTATGGGCAATTTCACATGGCCAATTCACCTAACCTGCACATTTTTTGTGAAACTTGAAAGGGTTCAGAAAAGACTTACAAGGATGTTGCCAGGGTTGGAGGATTTGAGCTATGGGGAGAAGTTGAATTGGCTAGGGCTGTTTTCCCTCGAGCGTCGGAGGCTGAGGGGTGACCTTATAGAGGTTTACAAAATCATGAGGGGCTTGGACAGGATAAATAGACAGTCATTTCCCTGGGATGGGGGCGTCCAGAACTAGAGGGCATAGGTTTAGGGTGAGAGGGGAAAGATACAAAAGAGACCTATGGGGCAACTCTTCCATATAGAGGGTGGTACGTGTATGGAATGAGCTGCCAGAGGAAGGGGTGGAGGCTGGTACAATTGCAAATTTTAAAAGGCATTTGGATAGGTATATGAAAAGGAAGGGTTTGGAGCGATATGGGCCAGGTGCTGGCGGGTTGTTCTGGATTGGGTTGGGATATCCGGTCGGCATGGATGAGTTGGACCGAAGGGTCTGTTTCCGTGCTGTACATCTCTATGACTCTAAGTGTTTCCAGCAACTTCTGTTTTTGTTTCTGATTTCCTATATACGCAGTTCATTTTCTTTATTTAAAGCATAGAGTTATAGGGTGGAGAAGGGACTTTTTGGTTCGGTGGTCAACCAAGATGCACTTTGCAGCACTTGGCTCATAGTGAGGGGATGATGGCCTAGTGGTGTTATCACGAGACCATAATCCAAAGATCCAGGTAATGTTCTGGGCAATTTAATTTTTAAAAAAATCAGGAATTATAAGTCGAATGATGACAATGAACTGTTGTTGATTGTCAGGGAAAAAAAACGGGAAGGAGACAGCAATCCTTGTCTTGTCTACATGTGACTTCAGATCCACAGTATTGTTGTTGATTCTGCACTGCCAATGGTAATGAATGCTGGCCTAGCCCACATTCTCTGAAGCAATAAAAAAATGCCTGGAATGTTATGACATTTCATTAGCTTATCCAAGCATTGTTAAAGTTTTTGAGGTTTCCCATCTTATCTTCTCTCCCAGACAGTGCATTCGGGTTTCCCACCATTCTCAGGGTGAACAAAGTTTATCCTTAAATCCCTCTAAAACTCCTACTGTGTATCTTAAAATTATGCTCCTTTGTTATTGATCCTTCAACTAAGAAGAACAGCTACTTCTTATCCATTGTGTCCATGCCCCATATAAATTCACACATCTCAATCAGTTCTCCCCTCAGTCTTCTCTACTCTGTTAAAATTAAAAAATGATTTGTGCCTTTCAAATCTGTCTTCACAGCTAAAGTGCTTTAACCCAGGCAGCATCCTGGTGCATCTCCGCTGCACACCCTGCATTGTAGCTACATCCTCACAAAGGTCAATTAATGCTTTTTTTCTGCAGTGGTCAGTATGGAAGAATGTAGATTGGGGTTAAAAGTGTAAATTGTGTCTGAATGCACTCCAGGAAATGTTGATCTTAAATCCTTGGAGATTCCAGGAGTCTTCTGGAGGGTTGATAACCTTAGGTCAAGACATCGCTAAAGGCTGATGCGGTTGAGTTTAGAGTGGTCATTGAGGTTGCTTCCTGGTAGTTCGGTCTCTGGAATGCAGCGTTCTCAGACCTGTCTCCAGCACAATGTCTTTGCTTCCAAAATGGAGATCACACTGGCCTGGGCTATACTGTTGGGACTAGAGAATGATTCTGGTCTGAAATGAAGCTGTTGCACATCATTGGTCTCTAAAGGAGAAAAATAACTCCTTTTTGTAGAATTATGCAGTACTGTAGAAGGCCATTAAGCCTGCTTTCTTGAAATAGCTTCCAATGATTTCTACTGCCCAGTTCTTTCCCCTCAGTCCTGTAATTGATTATTCTTTTAAATGTCTAATGAGGAAAATGAAGTTTTGGAATCTGCATTTCTTCACAGGAACGTAGTGTGATTCTCATTAGACAACAGTTCACAAAATCTGAATCCACTGGCTCCTCAGTCAAATCTGTTCATTCTTAGGAATAGCTAGAAGAGATAAAATGAGTTTTTGCATCTACTTCTCAGATTTCCTTGTGCTCTGTAATTCAGTGTTAACTACCCATTTCTACAATCTGTGGCCTTCTGGTTGAAAGCGGCTGTCTAACTCCATTGCTTGTTCACTGTGAGTACAATTCCATCCACAACAAACCTCCCCTATACACAGTATGCCATTTTGTCCTGCAGTAAGAATACTGTAATAACATTGGATAAGATGAGCATTGGATGGATATCTTCCAACTACCAGAAAACTCATGCTATTGCAGGATATTTGTTGCCAAAGGAGCACTGTGTGCAAAGAAGACTTGAGGGGAATCCCAAACACAGTTTCCAGTGGAGGGGTGGGGGGGGGGGGGGGGGGGTTACAGAGTCATTAACCCATGCTGTACTGAGTATAAGGATTTTATTCCATGGAAGCAATGCAGATGGACATCATGGTATTGGAAGAATTGGAGTGAATTGAAAGACGCAGCAGTTCTCTAATCTTACCTACTTTGTCAGTTAAGTGCTAATAATGGTCTGCAATCTTGACACATCCAGAACCACTGACTTCTCCCCACATACGGCTATTATGACCCATTTGATTATCTTCCTTCTGTGAATACCTCACAGTCATTCCTTGCACAAGCTAATCTGTTCCATTAGTACCATGGGTCTGCATCTGAAGGAAAAAAATGTGAGGTTTTCACTTTGGTCTTTTGGCTACCAGGGAATTGCATGGAACTACTGATAATTATAATGGAGTTATTTTTTGGTTACTCAGTACTTGGAAATAATTCTGACTAGTCTACTCCTGGTTCTGTAGAAGCAAATAAAAGGGGAGGATTAACTGAATTTAACACATTAACAGGTGCTGCAAGAAAATTTAGTAACGTGCTTCCTGTGCAAGCAGGCTTTAAAATTATGCAGCAACAGCTTTCTTCCCACCTCCCGTCCTTCATAAAAGTAATGCTCCTGTTGCTCATTATTTTACAAACTATTTAAGTTACAAATCACTTGAGAGTGACATGTTCTCAGTAAGTGTAGGGACGTATCTGAATTATCCCTTTCTATAGTGATGAAAATCTGTCTAGATAAAATTCTTGTTTCTGATGTCCCTGATAGTCTCAGCATAAACTGTCGAACCAACCTGGACCCTCAACATACGACTCAAGATAGTGGACCCAGCTTGTCGGACACAAGTGTTTACCCCACAGAGACCAGGGCAGAAAGTTAAGCATGAGGTGATGGCAAGAATATCTGTGTTCACAAACCACAATATAGTGGAGGAAATGGGGAACAACAACAATTTGTACTTATATAGCATCTTTAACAAATTAAAACATATCTTCACAGGAGCATTATAAAACAGACAGGCACACACATGGATGGGTATGAATACGTACACTGTAGTGTGAGAAATCAAAGATATCCAAAAATCAGACAAACTTTATAGGAGAAATGGAACAGAAACACACACAAACCTGTTTCTCCTACTCTGGCATTTTATGCATCCCAAATACCACCTTCAAGATCACTGCAGTAATTCACCAAGCCTCCTTTGATAGCACCTTCCAAACATATGACCACTACCACCTAGAAGGACAAGGGCAGTAGGTACATGGGAATACCTACATCTGCAAGTTCTCCTCCAAGCCAAATCATCCTGACTTAGAGCTACATTGCTGTTCCTTCACTGTCCCTGGGTTAAAATCCTGCAACTCCCTTTCTAACAGGACTGTCATTGTCCCTACATCATATGGACTGTAATAGTTCAAGGTGGCAGCTCACCACTATCTTTTCAAAAACAATTAGGAGTTGGTAATAAATGCTGGCCTAGTCAATGACATGCACACACAGTGATCACATTAAAAAAAAAATCACTTTAGGGTTACACCTGAAATGTTGACTTCGCCACCTCCTGATGATGCCTGGCTTGCTGTGTTCTTCCAGCCTCCTGCTTGTCTGCCGCAATAGATGGCAATGCTTTCAGTCATCCAGGGCCTAAGCTTTGAAATTCTACTAAGTCCCTCCAAACATCCTTTTAGTAGTTTTCTTACTCTACCCTGTTCTAAGAGACATGCACAGCTGGCACATAGTTGTGTTGGGATCTTGTTCAGTTAAATATGCTGCCAACAACCCTTCTTAGTCTATTATTAGTCTACAGGGCTTACTCTTATGTAGTGAAGGATGAGCCACAGATAAGTAGAATGTTATTATTATTATGTAATAGTAAGATAACAGGTTACATTAGCTTAAGACTGGTTAACATTAGGCAAGACATGCTGTTATCTCCTAAGCGATTGTAACTAGGTAAACGCTACATGATTGTAGAACTCACCAACAGCAAACTGGCTGTTTCTGGAAGAAGCCAGTCTTTTATACATCAGTGGATAGAGCTATTCCAAAGCTTTCAAGTTAACCCTTTCAGGCCAGCTTCCTTAAGCAACACGCTCCTCTTTGACCTGACATGCCTGTAAAACTGTTTTACATCCACAAAGTAAAAGGGATCCTGTGTGAATCAGCAGCTGATTTTTCAACACATCCAATCTCCTTTCCATGAGGTTCACAGAGCAATAGTTGCAGAAACGATTCCTAATCTCACTTCTTTATTTCTATTTGAAATTAAGAATCTGAACAGTCATTTTCTAAGTCAATGGAAAATAAAGGCTGGCGTTATGAAAAATAAATTGCTATTGAGAGACCATTTTGTAGTGTTAACATGGACCAGTTTGAAACTGTTTTATTTTGCTTTTGTCTGATTATGTTCCTGTCAAGCCTCTTGGGAGGTCTTTTTCTATGTTGAAGACATTAGATCAATATAAGCTGAAATGGTTTGATGGCTGGTTTGTGTTTCAGAATGATGCCAACAGTGCGGGTTTACTTCCCTTACTGGCTAAGATCGTAATAAAGTCCTTCTCGTCCCTTTCCTGAGACATGGAGACTCTAAGGTTAAATTCATCACCAGTCATGTTTATCTAATAAAAGAGCAGCTCTGTGATCCTCTGGGACTATGATGACTTTACCTTTATAAATATAATTTGGTATTATTGTGTGAGAAATGACTCTGGCAGCATAATGTGAGAAATTACTGTAGAATATGGTCAATAACAAAGGGCAGTTTGTTTTAAGTGCTTGCGTTCTATTAAAAGAAATAATTGCACTAATGACACCTTTGAATAAATAGAACCTAGTCATTTTAGATCAGGCAGTAATTCTTGAAATCCTGTTATGAATAACCAGGTCACATATAAAAAGGCAAAGTAACTGCATTAATCCTCATCCTTAAGACTGTGAGTGACTGAGTAAGATTAACCCAGAGAGCAGAATATTTCTGTCTGTCCTTTGTAGCACTCACCAGAGATTGAAGCCCTTTCAGACCCCACCATGTGCAGTTGACACAGAAGCAGTGAACAGTAGAGGATACTGAAACACGGAATGTAAAGGCACCACGCAGTTAAAAAAAAGCTACAACAGATGGTGAAGAAAGTAATATACAAATTCAATGAAACAGGTAACTAATCCTATGAATTCATGATATGCCATATTTTCACTAATCGTAGTGTTATTAAGACAAATTCAGGCATTTTTAAAATTATAATTTAACAAATTTAATTTAGCCCTAAAATTATTAATGTACCAAATTGCTGGATGTTTTTAATGGCTTATAATTACAAGTCTCTTCACTAATGCCATAACAAATCTGAAAGCCAGTGTTATTCTTATTGAGAAATTACTTAATATTTGTTATATATTTCTACCCTGTCAGCTCCAAATGCTGCCTCAGTCCAGGTTTGATCATTGAGAATGGGAACAGAGCAGAAACCTTACAGGTCCTTTTGAACCTAAGGTTAGTAATGGGAGAGGGTTCAATAACTGGAATGCAGTAGATAACAGTAGAGTGAGAGATCTATGCTGTGTTCGTTTATGATCTGTCAGTTGAGCTTACATCACTAGAATAGAATAGAATTCCTATAGTGTGGCAGCAGGACATTCAGCCCATTCAATCGACACCAACCATCCGAGGGACATCGCAACCCAGGCCACTTCCTTGACCATATCCATGCAATCCTGCATTTCCCATGGCTACTCCACCTAACCTGCACTTCCCTGGACACCATGGGCAATTTAGCATGGCTAATCCATCTAACTTGCACATCTTTGGACTATGGGAAGAAACAGGTGCACCCAGCGGAAACTCATGCAGACACGGGGAGAATGTGCAAACTCCGCACAGACAGTCACCAAGGTTGGAATTGAATCCGAATACCTGGCACTATGAGGCAGTAGTGCTAACCACTGTACCACTGCACCATTTGGCATCCCAATCTGCTGGACCTCACCAATAAGACTCATCTGAAGTACTGATTTGCTGGCTTGTATGGTGGTGGTGTGATGTTAAAACTACTGTGCACATGAATGTACTCTCTACATACAGTAAGTAAAGTTGTCAGGGAGGTTTTAAACATATAATTTGCTATCTGAAGGCATTGATTTCTGTTTGCATATGGTTCAACAGGAGAGACAGTTCTTACTTTGCCCATTCTTCACACTTACCTTTGGACAATGAAGTCCTGATTTTATTAAACCCCATAGCAGTAATACACAGCTTAATGACATGGTGTGTCAAATCCTGGGATTGGGACATTTTAAAGGTAGGAGTCATGTCTCTATGCAAATTTCCTGGGGATCATGAATGGGACATCAAGGAAGGCTTTGTCCATGCAGGAGACCTCTCCTGAATCAATTTGGCACAATACAGCTATTCATATTTGGCTTTAATGCTGTAATGAGGTCAGAAACTGAATGGCCTTGGTGGAACCCAAACTGGGCATTACTGAGCAGGTTATTGCTGAGTAAGTGCTGCTTGATAGCACTGTTGATGACACCTTCCATCACTTTACTGAAAGTTGAGAGTAGGCTGATAGGGAGGTAATTGGCTGGGTTGGATTTGTCCTGCTTTTTATATACAGGACCTCCTGGGTAATTTTCCACATTGTCAGGTCGATACCAACATTGTAGCTATACTGCAACAGCTTGACTAGGGGTGTGGCAAGTTCTGGAGCACAGGTTTTCAGTACTACTGCTGGAATGCTGTCTGGGTCTTTGCAGTATCCAGTGCCTCCAACCATTTATTGATATCTCATGGAGTGAATCAAACCGGCTGAAGACTGGTTTCTGTGATGCTGGGGACCACTGGAGGAGGCCGAAATGAATCATTCACTCAAACATCTGGCGGAAGATTGCTGAAAATACTTCAGCTTTTTGCACTGATGTTCTGGGTTCTTCCATCATTGAGGATGGGGATATTTGTGGAGCCTCCTTCTCCAGTGAGTTGTTTAATTGTCCACCACCACTCACAACTGGATGTGGCAGGACTGCAGAGCTTACATCCGATCCATTGTTGTAGGATTGCTTACCTTTGCCTATCATTTGCTTCTTATTCTGTTTAGCATGTAAGTAGTCCTGTTTGGTAGCTTCATTAGGTTGAAACCTCATTTTTACATATGCCTGGTGCTGCTCTTGGCATGCCCTCCTGAACTGTTCATTGAAACAGGGTTGATTCTGGCTTGATGGTAATAGTTGAGTGGGGGAAAAGCTGGGCCACGAGTTTGCAGATTGTGCTGCTGTTGATGGTCAACAGTACCTCATGGATGCCCAGTCTTGAGTTGCTGGATCTGTTTGAAGTCTATCCCAATTAGATCATAGATAGTGCAACAGAACACAATGGACATTATTCTCAATGTGAAGGTGGGACCTCAACTCCACAAGGACTGTGCAGGGGTGCTCTTACCGATACTGTCATGGTCAGATACATCTGCAGCTGGCAGATTGGTGAGGATGTGGTCAAGTATGTTTTCCCTCTTGTTGGTTCCCTCATCACCTGCTGCAGATCCCATCTAGCAGCTACGTTCTTTAGGACCCAACCAGTTCGAACAGTAGTGCTTCAACCAAGCCTCTCTTGGTGGTGGACATTGAAATCTCACACCTGGAGTATGTTTTGTATCCTTACCACCGTCAGTGCTTCCTCCATGTGTTTTTCAACATGGAGCAGTACTGATTCATCAGTCAAGGGAGAATAGTACATGGTAATCAATAGGTTTCCTTGCACATGTTTAACATGAAGTCATGAGACCTCATCAGGTCTGGAGACAATGTTGAAGACTCCCAAGCAACTCCCTCCTGACTGTAAACCACCGTGCCACCAGCTGTAGTGGGTCTGTCCTACAAGTAGGACAGGATATGTTCAGAGATAGTGATGGCGATGTCTAGAATATTGTCTGTAAGGTATGATTCCATGAGTATGACTATGTCAGGCTTTTGCTTGACTAGTCTGTGAGACAGTTCTGCCAGTTTTGGCACTAACCTCCAGATGTCAATAAGGAGGACTTTGCAAGGTTGACAGGGTTATTTCTACCATTATCTTTTCTGATATCTAGATGGATGCCAGGTGGTCTCTCTGGTTCAGTTTCTTTGTTGAGACTTTGTAGTGAATGATACAGCTGAGTGCTAAGCCATTTCAGAGGGTAGTCGAGAGTCAATCACATTGCTGTGGGTCTGGAGTCACACATAGGCCAGACCAGGTGAGAATGGCAGATTTCATTCCCTGAAGGGCATTAGTTAACCTGCAACAAAAAGAGAGATTGCTGGAAAAGCTCAGCAGGTCTGGCAGCATCTGTGGAGGGAAATCAGAACTGAGGAAAAATCATTTGACACAAAATATTACTTCTGATTTGTCTCCACAGATGCTGCCAGACCTGCTGAGCTTTTCCTGCAGTCTTTATTTTTGTTTCTGATTTGCAGCATCCACAGTTGTTTCGAATTTTATTTGGTAGTGAACCTGCACCTTGCTTTGAAGTGGGACTGTCAAAGGGTCACACGAAGAGTGGGATTGTCACTCTTTAAAGAGTAGAGCCATATTCTTGGCTGACATCTGAAGATTCAGAAACACCTTGTGCCTCATTGAAGAAAAACAGTTATCATTAGCTAGTGGTACCAGGTATAGGTGACACAGACATAATGTTTTGCGCAAGAGTATGAGGGTGATGTTTTGTTTTAAGAATTGAATGGTAATGACCTGGAACTTGTTGCCTCCAAGGGTGATGAAAGTGAAAATGTTAAATAAGTTAAAAAGAAAATTGGATATATACTTGGTAGGGGGAAATAACATGGTACTGCATAAGTTGTTGAACATAGACATTCCAATCACAGTTTTTCAACAACATGAAATAGTTCTCTATGCTATTTTATAAACCAGACAATAGATTTTGTGTACCTTATCAAATAACATTCTTTGCACAGATCTACTAACTGTCCATTATCAAAATTACGTTTATTTTTCTTCCAGTGTCATCACAGAATACGTTCAGTCATTGTCTGAAAAATTAAAAGATCTCCCATTAAGGGGAAGACAGAGTGAATATTTTTCAACCTCTACTCAAATGATTATGAAGTAATAATATTATTGTCTCATTGCCAATGGCCATCATCTGTGGCAGAAGCATTTAGTCCTGGGCTTTCTGAAGTACAACTGCAAACTTGAAAAGGATCTTTTAAGAAAAGAGCTCATTAGGAACTTAAATGAAATAAAATTTAATGAGGATCAACTAATGCATTGAGAGGATGCTCCTTTAAAGGGGAACTTCCTACCAGCTTTGACAGACTTTTTTTTGAGGAAGAAGTTCCAGTTTATCAGACACAACCTGTGAACCTTATTGATGGCTATTGCAAATCTTTCTGTTCACAACGAGAGTTTGAGGGGTTACCTCGGCACAACACAAAGTATTAAATGGCAGATGCAACGCCATATGGATGAGGAGGAGGAAGAAGAGGAGCAAAACATCTTACTCTCACCATTTGAGAAAGTTATTTCTGACATGAAGAATAGCAAGAAAGTTAAAAATGAACTGATACTTGGAAAAAGGATTGGATTTTACCAACTCCGTGGAGAAATTGGCACTGGGAACTTTTCAAAAGTGAAGCTTGGAATACACTGCTTGACAAAAGGTATGTCTACCTGACCCATTCCTATCCTATATACTGAGCAGTCTGACTGATTAGAGGTTGTCTCCATTTTCACAAGAGACAATTTATACTGGTATCCAGATTATAAACAACAATCTGTCTGCTTTACAATACTTGGTGCCATACTATGATTCTGTAATGTATTGTGAAATAATGTAATAGTAGCATTATATTCTAAACTAAACAATATGAAACAGTATGGAGCTTAATGCATCAAGCAATGCATCTTTAAACCATTCATTAAAACTAGCAGAGGAAAATACCACTGACAATCATCACCAATTTTTGACATTGTTAAACTGACAATTTGGAAACCTGAAATAAAAACTGAAAGTGTTCGAAAATGTCAGCAGATCTGGCAGCAATTGTGGCGACGGAAACAGCTAACATTTCAAGTCCAATTTGACTCTTCTTCAGAAAATGTCCATTATGACTCTTCAGAAGAGCTTAAAATATTAATTTGATTTCATTTTCTACACATGCCACCTGACTCGCTGAGTTTCTGTGCACTTCAGTTTTTCAGCATCCACCTCCATTCAATTAATAACGAAGTCTCATTGACAGCAGCCATCATCTGTGACAGAAGCATTTAGTTGTGGGCTTTCTGAAGCACAAAGACTAACAAACACAAGTTAATTTGGAAACATGGCCCATTTAGAGCACTAGAAAACCTGCACTAGGAATGCAACCATAGATTATCACAGACACAACCACTATCAGCAAAGGTAATTTGTTACTGTTTCAGGTTCAGCACCAATTGACTACAGTTAACATTCACATGAGTTTTTACAATGTGGATGGTGAGAGCATCTTCTTTACAATTTTTTTTGCCTGTTTTGGAGTAATGAAGATAACTTTTTTTTGACATTTTCAAATTGGACAGCTCAACTTGATCTCGATAGTTGGAGTACTTAGTCAAATGTTTCTTTATTGGTGATCCCATGATAGGATTGTGTTAATCAATAAACGTTGTTATTGTAGTACTACCAAGTCTTTATTTGTGTAGGATGCCTCAGCTTTGAACTTAGGAACAGTTGGCAGTTCAGCCTCTTATCCTGAGTGGCCCACGTCATAAGGTGGACAATGCAGCTTTAGCTGCATGAGTTGGTGTATTTCCATATTTCAAAGATTTTATGGACCTTAAGGCTGTCTTCAGTTTGTTCAGACACATCTCTCATATACATGTCTCTTAAAAAGCCTTTGCTTTCTGTCTTCCTTCTCAATGTTTTCATTTGCCACTGACTTAATCTTATGTTCCATGCATCTTGTCTAGCTAAATATCAACAGACCAATCAACCTCTGCCTCGTTTGCCAAAACCACCCACCACTTCCGGGAGGCAAAAATAGCTCTTAGCTTTTTTTCTAAAAGACCAACAATTGCCTTTAACACATTTCCTCTGTGCATCACCACTCCAACCTTCAACAGTAATCCTTTGTAAAGGGGACTGGGACTATCCATTCAACTTTTACTGCATTGCTTCTCCTTAGCCATAAAGTCAAACTCTACTGTGCTCCACATCTCCCACATGTGAGCCCTGAACTAGTTTTGTCTAGTTTCTCTCCTTCCTCCTCTTTTATCCATGAGACCCAGTTTCTGCTTCTTTGACTCCACAGTTATGAAACTGAACTTCCCTTCTCAACCTTCATTGTAATAGGCCCTGAGATACTGTTATTCTCCTTTTTGAAACTGCCATACTTAGAAAGTCCTGTTTCTTAAAAAAAAAACAACTCAACCTCTCTGTCATTGTAAACTGCTGCCTCATCTTCTGCAAACTAATTCAATGTGGTTCTGCCTTCAAAAGTTTTGTTCGATTTGATGCAATTCCATGCTTCAATCTCTTTATTTTAGTGAAGTATCCCTAACCAGATTCTCTAATTACATTTGCTCTGAACATGGCCATTACATATCCCATCTTTATTAGCCTTTCCATATCCTTTGACAGGGTTGGTGACTGGGTTACCCTCCAAAGTCTCCCTTCCATTTCTAGTTCATTGGAATTGTTTGCCTCCTCAGGGTCCTATTTTCCCAAGTTGAACTTTCAACCCATGTCTTGTCTGTAACAAGATCAACTGTTTACACTTGGACAACATTAGCTATTTTTGCTCTTGCCTCATTCCATTTAGCATTAAAAAAAAAGTGAATTCATACCTTTAGTGCCTTCAGACTTGATTATTTTCAATGTTCCAGGCTAAAATCTCATCGTTCACTCACCGTTTTGTTTTCCCTTTACTTCAGCTCGTGGATTTAAAGATTCAAAAGACCCCTTTCTGTGCCATAATTACTTTATTGCACATCAAAACTTGGCTATTGTACTATATCCCACATCAAGTCCTGCTGACCTTGCAATCTTGTCTTCAATGACAAACATTGGTTTTGTTTGCATTACACTTCAAAATTTAAGGCACTCATTCTGTTTTTGATCCTCTGTTTCTTACCCTCAATCTCCACCTAAACTCTTTATTCCCCTGACTCCAGCCTCGAGTAAACTCTCAACCCTTACCCTAACTAATAAATCTGATATTCAACTGCTTTGCAAGCTCCAGTTACTTGATGTAGAATCAGATTGTGTTATGAAGTGTTTTGTCCCTCAGTACACTGCATGATGTCAAGCAGCGGAAAACGATAATGGCAAAATTCCAAAATACCCATTACCTGTAATAATAATGAGGTCAGTAATTTAAAAAGAGGCAAAATCATTCAAACAGGTAAAATTCATAAATCCTAGAACATTGAAGTTTATGAAGAAAAGAATACTAAATTAAAGCTGAGCTGGTAAAGGTGTAGTTGTCTGTTGTTGGAACCAGAATGGAAATCACACTAGCTATTAGGTGACTATAAATCAACATATTGTAGTCATATTAATTTAAAGCACACGCCTGGTACTGGGACAATGATCTCCTGGGGTTTTATTCACCAAGGCACTGAATCACCGCCTCCACAAACCCCTCGCACCATTTTCCCCACCCCAGTGAGCCATCCTATTTACTAACATAGAATGTGAACTAGGGCTATCAAGATAAAGGTGATACTGTTTTAATAATCTGGAAAATTATATCCAAACATTAACATAAAATTGTCCTGAAGATTACCAATAGTGATTAAATTGAAAGGGGCAACATTAAAGCAGCATAAAAACATCCAAATATTAAAAACTGCTTGGCTTAGTCTAGTATAGAGATGGAAATGTGTTGCTGGAAAAGCGCAGCAGGTCAGGCAGCATCTAGGGAACAGGAGAATCGACATTTCGGGCATTAGCCCTTCTTCAGGAATTAGTCTAGTATAGTACCAGTCAGCATACACAATCTCAGTAAATTAAAGATTTTTGTTTGTGTCCTAGTACGCACTACCCTGATGTATAGTGGTGCTTGGAAAACTCTGCATATACAGTCCATGAGTATTGGCTTGCAACAAAACTTAAGTATTGCTTCAAAAAGAGATATGCTGTTAAAATCTTTCATCTTGCACTCAGCAGGACAGATAGAAAAATGTTAAGTCTCAAATGGGTAGAATATTTTGTACTGCATGAGAAAAGTGATGTTGACTAGTTGGCAGTTCAGATCTTACTGGTTGTGAGATTGCCAATGACAAATGCACAGGAACTATTATTCTTCATGCTTTTACTTACTTAAAAATGTACAATGTCTGGACATGTCTCTGCATACGAAGTTCCACATATTCAACAGGCTATACTCAATGAATCCATGCTTACAAAAGTCAGAGTATAATCTCTCATGTTACATGTGATTATGCTATTGGGCAGTATTTATTAAATAACTCTGAGTGTGCTAAGAGTTACATTAACAACTAATTTAAGATTATCAGTTAGGTTTGTAATATAGCCTACTTGCATTTAATAGAAGCTACAAATATCCAGACACCTTTCTTCAGCAGATATATTGAAATATTATGAATTATTAATATAATTGAGTGTCTTTCTCTCTGTAACTTATAGAAAAGGTGGCAATTAAAATCATGAATAAAAAGCAAATAACCCAGAAGTCACGACAACTGTTCATAAACGAAATTCTGAGTATGGAGCAACTTCATCATCCAAATATCATCAGGCTGTATGAGATGCTGGAAACACAATCTAGACTGTACCTGGTCTTGGAGTATGCAGATGGAGGGGATCTTTTTACCAAGGTCTCCACAAGGGGACGTCTCTTGGAATATGAGAGTAAATTTATATTTATTCAGATTGTATCAGCTGTTAAACATATGGTAAGTGGAGATGTAGTCTTGGCTTTAAAATAAGCCTCTTGTATTGACATCATTAAGTTGATATTGCCTTTTTTGCACATGACTAAATTAGACTGGTACCAAACATTCACCTAATGGACAATCTCATATTAAAGACAAATCGTTTAAGGTCGATTGTCTATATAATCTTTCCGTTCCTGCATCATTACTAAAGTCTGACATATCCACCAGATTGCATTTAGTTTTCAGACTGCCAGAGGATATTGTGAGAGGAAGAAAGCAGTATCAATTTTATATACTTCAAAGTCCTTATGGAATGACCAGGTAGCAGCATAGTGTAGAGGTTGCCACAACATTCAGAGAATGAAGAAGATCCTACAAGGTATGTCATTCTTTTCTTCTTCTGCCCTCATCCAAATATTACTCATGTCTTAAAAGACTCATTTTTCACTAAAATGAATTGCAGTTACTTATTTGGTGCTCATTTATTTATACAACACTGCATGACCAACAGGCATGTGACCATGGCTCTTGACTTTGGTTCCTTCAGAAGGACCAAGGTCAGTGATCAAGATGGTATTTGCTAGCAAGTTTCCTGAGCATTATTAATTCCTGATCATCATCGTCATCTGTTTCTATCAAGGAGGACACATGTGAGTGGGCTGGTGAAACACATTCGAATGCAGAGATTGTCTGAACAATATTATACATAACACTACGTGACACTGCGCCTGAGTACAAGCAGGTAGTTATCTACCATGATATCGTCCTGAGTGAAGACAGCATCAGTTCATATTGCAAGACTTCAAATCATGCATTGTCTGAAAATCATATTTAGCTTTGGTGACAGATGAGACTCCTTGAAATGAGGATGTTGAGATTTTTGAACAGCTTGAGATATTTATTGATGAATAGCCATCACAAAGCCAAATGTTTAAAAAAAGATATTGACATGGATGTGATAGCAGTTAAACTGTAACAGTAGAAGCATTTTCATGAACTTTCTGAGGTAAGAATATGCCAATAGCAATTTGGGTGTAAAGACCCATGCCCTGTGATCCTAAACATATCCAAGATTATATGCAATAATCCAGTGGATTGGTGATATGAAAGTCGGCATAGCTTTAACCAGTCTCTCAGCAAACAGTCTGAAGCTTTCTCCAGCTATAAGCTATAATCCAACAAACACTCTTTCTATGGCAGGTCAACATTATCAGATACATAGAAAAGTAAAGAGGGTAGTCAAAAAATGATGTATATAATCTCCAAACTTCAGTTAGGAAGGGGTTACAGGTCAGGTGCAGTCATGGCCTCTGTTCTTCTGGCCTGAGCAAAATAGCAGACTTTTGTTGCTCCAACAGCTTGATCTCCTTTAAAAAAACTTATTTTTCTAATCAACCTATTAGGAGATGTTATTACCCACCGCTGGAGCAAGTGGAACTTGAACCCTGGTCTCTTGGTCCAGAGGTAGGGACACTACCCCCACTTTGCTGCAAGAGGGCCCCTAACGCATCAACTCTAGAATTCAGTGACATTGCCCCCTTCAGCATGATAATTGATCAGTCTGACCAATGGTGATCAGTTGTGTCCTTCGAGGCCTGATTTTTCAGTGACACAAGTTAGCTTATAGGATTTGCCTTATCTGGGATCAGAACTTCTGTGGGTCCCTCAAATTCTCATCAGCACCAACCATGAGAAAGGAAGAAAAAACAATCCTTAAAGGCAGCCTTTATGGAAGTCAAAACAGGATATAGAAACAGTAGTTTAGTAATATTGTCACCGGACTAATAATTCTGAGGCTCAGAGTAATGCTCTGGGGAACATAGGTTCGAATGTTATGACAGCAGCTTTTAGAAATTAAAGAAATTGTAACTTAATTAATAAATATGGACTATAAACTCCCCTCAGTAAAGGTGACCATAAAACTATCATTGATTGTTGTTAAAAATATTAATTTCGCTTATTAATATCCTTTACTGAAGGAAATCTTGCCACCTTGACATGACCCTAGATTGATGGTAATGTGGTTAATTCTCAACTCCCCACTGAAATGGCCGAAGAAGCCACTCAATTCAAATGCAATTAGGGATGGGTGAGAAAATGCTAGCCCAAAGAATTAAAAAAAAACCTGTTAAAAACGTGACAATTTAAAAAATGTAAAGCAGCAATTTGTCAACTAAACTTGACTGGGAGGTGTATATCACTGTTGCTTTCTATCCTCCTCCATCTTCCAACTGTGCTTGACTAACGGAATCCAGTGTCAGAAAGAAATCCATTGTCAGAAAGGAATCCAGAGTTCAGGAAAGGAGGCCAGTGCAGGAAAGGAATCCACAGTGCAGACCCATCAGAAAAGAATGGGTAGATGCAACAGAAAATGAAGAGAAGATTACCAAATTGCGATTGTGTTGTTGAATTCGATCTATTTGTTTCTGATACTCTGTGAGTTGTAGAAGAATTACCTCTTTATTCAGATAAGGAAGGTATAAAGAATCATTTGGAATCCCAACTCCCAGAGAATTACTTACCCGGCCTCACTAGTGGCACATATATCTAGGGATCCCCTCCATATTATCTGAATATCAAAGAACTGAAGCCCGATGGACGTCTGTCAGAGAAATAAAGAGGCAGGGTTAAGATTCTTCTTCTACTATATTCTTAATAACCTTAGAAATGTTAATCTTGGCTATGCTCTGGGGAGAAGTCAATGTTGGAATGGAGTGATGGAGTTGGAGCTGGTGATAGCTCTGGTGTGCCTGGTATGTTTATTAAAACTAATCTACTATCAATTCCAAATTTTTCCCATCTATTCCTTCCTTCCTTCCTTCATATTTGCTTAACTTTCCATTTTCCTTTTCAGCATGAAAACAATGTGATCCATCGGGATCTCAAGGCAGAAAATGTGTTCTACTCAGCTACTAACTGTGTGAAGTTGGGTGACTTTGGCTTCAGTGCAGTGTGTCCTTTGTCAGAACCCTTAAACACTTGTTGTGGCTCTCCTCCATATGCAGCACCCGAGCTCTTTAAAGAAAATAGCTACTTTGGAATTCATGTGGACATCTGGGCCCTGGGCATCCTATTGTACTTCATGGTGACGGCAACCTTGCCTTTCCGTGCGGAAACTATCAGGAAGCTGAAAAAGTACATTTTACTAGGATCATACACAATTCCATCATATGTATCAGATCCCTGCCGGAAACTAATTCATGGAATTCTTCAAATCATTCCAACAAACCGTTACACCCTGGACAACATCCTGGACAGTCCATGGCTGAAGGGAATGGAATGTCCTGAGCCATACCAACCATTCCACTTGAATCCAGCACACCTAGTCAGTTCTCTCCCTCTAAACGAAGAGGAAAAGGAGGTGAAGAAGGCATTGAGAGGCCTGGGAATCACAGAGGAGCACATCTGTAATAATCCTAATTGGGACTGTCACAGTCCCATCACTGGGACTTATCGCATCCTTCTCCACCGGAGTCATAAGAGGCACTATTCAGACGGTCCTGTCATGATGAACAATTGTCCTGCAAAACCCAGGCTGAATGAAAACCGGAAGAAGCGTCTCAAAGCACGTGTGCAGACTTCACGGATGTGTCTAATTCTGTAAACTCTAATTCTGGTGCACACGCACCAACGTTACTCTAACAAGGTATGAAATGTTGCAGCTAGATATTGCCAAGGCTGAAGATGGAGATGGCTGATGAGGCAGTGAGTACAGTATTAAGAAACCTCTCCCAGTTTCAGGTGGTAAATAGCCATTAAATACTTAGGATTCAGGTATGCTCTGTGTAGGAACTGTCAGTAATAGTTCTCTGAAAATAAAGAAAATATTTATTTTTCGCACAATGTCTCACATACTATTAGAATCCCAGCAGCCATATAAATGAATAACTTTTCTGGATAAATATTCAATTTAAAATCAAATAGATGATTAAAAAGGTTTTAATTTTTACACATTTTTAAAAAAAAGTTAAATAAAGGTCTATTCTTCATAAGTATTCAGAATAGGTATGAGGTATGATTCCAATTCTGGGATAGGAGAGATTGATTTAAATGTCAGAGTTCAAGTATTGCCTGCCACAAGCTAGATTAAACAAACACACATGCAAGCACCAGCCTAGCTTTTGTCTGAGATGTTGACACATCTCTCAAAAAATTTCAAATGTCTCACGTTCAGGTGTGTAATTGCTATTATATTGTAGCATTCTTCTCTAAGCAAGATTTTACAAACAATGATAAAATGAATGACAGGTTTTATAAGTTTGGTTGAGGAAGATACCAGGGAAATGAACTACGGACTCCTCTTCAGACAATGTGATGGCTAATTCACATGAATGTAAGGTATGCTAAGTCGGCAGAGAGGAATTTGAATGACCATCCTTGGCCTCCTGCATTGCCACAGCGAATCAGGCTGCAAATTGGAGAAACAATACCTCATCTTCCGCCTGGTTAGCCTACAGCCCGGAGGACTCAACACTGAGTTCCCCAATTTCAAATAATCTCCCTTCCCGTCCCCAAACTCCCTTTCCAGTCCCTCCCCCTCCCTTCCATTCCTCTGATTGACCCTTCCTTCCAGCTACCAACCAGATTAATTCCTCCCATTGACCAACCAGATTGTAGCCTCTACTTATGTTCACCCATCCCCATCCAAAACCCTCCCCCACCTGACCTTCCCTTTATCTGCAGTTCCCCTCACACCCACCCCAGTCCTGAACAAAGGTTACACCTGAAACGTTGACTTTTTCACCTCCTGATGCTGCCTGGCCTGCTGTGTTCTTCCAGCCTCCTGCTTGTCTATCTGTTTGGATAGCAGCAGCTGCAACAATGCAGCACTCCTTCAGTACTGCTTTAGTGAATATAACTTGAATTGCATATCATAACTTTTATATATATGTATAAGGTAATACACGTTGCTTAGCAATAGCAGGTTCATGAAAGTTGACAATTGTGAAAACATGTTTTCCTTTGCTTACGTACTGTAAAGCTATACAAATGAAGTAAGGAAATAATTACAGATCTTCTAAAAATCAATTGACTATGTTTCCTTTCACAAGTCACTCCCATTCTACATAACCTAATTTATTCATAGATTTTCTGCATCATTTTCTCCCTCTGCTTTCTCTTGTGCCTATGTGTCATATCACTCTACAGTTATGGTGAAGAGACATGCCTGAAGACCTTTGTCTTAAGCGTAGCTGTATTACGGTAAGAAAGTGCATGCTAAGTGTGGAGCTTTCACAAAAAGCAATTATGCCGCTAAGAGCCTAGAGCCTGCCAAAGTACAACCAGGTTACTTCATTACTGAAGGTTCTAATTTGTTTCAATGAAGATCCTCAATCTCCAGCTTCAACGGTGTCTAGTGGAAGGCACTCAAAGATTGTTGATCTTAATGGTGAAGCATTCATATTGTGCTTATCATTGGATCACAAAATAACAGACAGGGAGGTGAGAATCATTTGATATAAAATACTCACCTTTAAATCCAATCCTGTACAAGTCTCATTCGTTTTTGCGGCAAACAAGAAAA